>NC_136810.1:49709497-49756997 GCF_951216825.1 Electrona antarctica
ACACACACACACACACACACACACAATGTGTGAAGCAGCGAAGCATCAGTTAAAGTGGGTTTTCCCCTCCAACGGAAGTGTCCACTCAGCATTTTCTTCCCAGCCTCCTCCTGCAGCATGCAGGCCACAGTACAGCAGCCTGCATGGCTGGAACCAATTAAGACCAATGACATGTCTCCATCTGCTCCACAAACTGGCTTGGTGAGCCACTGGACGCAAGGAATGGTTGTTTGACTCTATACTAATGTGTATGTAAGGTGTGTGTGCATGTGTGTGTGAGACAGAGAGATAGTATACTGTATGTCTGTATATGGGTGTGTGTTTGTCTGTATGTACAGTATGTGAGCATGTTTCATTAAATTAAATGTGTGTGCACGTGCACAGCACACACACGTACGTACGTACATACATGCATGCAGCAGGCACACAGCAGCAGCCTTGTTTAAATTGATGAGCAGAGATAGATTGTGACTTCACCATCTGGAAATGTAGTCTGGCTCTCTCCGCGCAAAGAACTGCTGACCCACGATTCAACTCTTCAACTTCAGGAGAGAGAGAGAGAGGGAGAGAGAGAGAGTAGGTTGGGGGAGAGGAAAATCGAGCAGAGGAAGGTAAACGTGTTTGTCATGTTTAGAAAGGTCAGTGTGTGGAAGTACTTTGTAGGAATATCACCAAGGTTATACTAGCTGTGCGTATACAGTATGAACAAACAATCACCTGCATGTTCACTGGCATTGACCACATGCAGTAGCTACTGTACATGCACGTCCTCCTGGCATCCTTACAAAACTGAAAAAAAGAAAAGAAAAGTGACAATGTACTTTTTTTTTTTTGGGCGCCTCCGTCTATTCCCCAGCCTCCGTCTATTCTGGTCCGCCCCCTCTCACGCACGCACGCACGCACACACACACGCACACACACACACACACACACGCACAGACGGGATCAAGTTTAACACCATTGATTTACTTCTTCTGGGTCATTTCTATGTTCTTGATGTCCTTTTTTATCCGTGTGAATGACTGTATTCTATACTCACGTCAGTCCTGTGTGCACCTCCTTTGTTCCCAGCATTGGTGATAGATGAACACTGATCCATCATGATAAGGCCTCTGATCTCTAGCGCGCTCAGATAGCACTGCAGGCCAAGAAATAAGCCAGCAGCCATAGCAGCAGGTATAGTCAGATAGCCAGCCAGGGGACCCGGTGAGATATTAGTTAAATCTCTTCTTCACCACTTCTTCACTTGTTTAAAGGAGCATTCAGTGATTTGAGTGATTTGGAAAACCACCCAGTCCGCCCCAGTAACAAAATGTGCACATGCACACATTCTACAGTGGGGGGAAGTGCAACAGGCCAACAGCATGTGCCCCCACTCGATCATGATTGGAGGAAGGCCCCTCTCATCCTGATTGGATGAAGGCTTTGCCACCCGCCACCAAAACTGAAACTAGGGTTTTTTTGACCCCAGGGGCTGACTGGGGACAGGGAGGAACTCCTTATATGGTCAGCACACTCTATGGTAGGGAGGATTATCCAAAAAAAAAGAAGTGATATTTGAATTAAGTGAAATCACTGAATATACCTTTAACGTCTCGCTCGTTTATCTTGTGTACACGTCTCTTTGGGTGTTGCACCAGCTCACAGCGTTTCGCTTCACAATGCATTCATTGTGAGTTTGAAGATCGCCATGTTTGAAAATGTTCACCTCTACTGACATGCCAAAAAATCAAAACAGGGACGCCAGGTTGAAAGTGACAAATGCACAAGCACTGTGAATAAGGTATGTGAGAGAATCCCAGTTCGATCCCGGGCCCCCCTAGAGTGTCCTTGAGCAAGACACTGAACCCCTAATTGCTCCCGATATGCAGGTTGGTGCCTTGCATGGTTTCTCCCCCCCATCAGTGTATGAATGTGTGTGGAAATGCATGGATGAATTAATGTAATGCATGTAACCGCTTTGGATAAAAGCACTATATAAATGCACCATTTAGCAGAGAGCACAAAGGCATACAAACGTTGCTGCATTATTATCCACTCTCTTTGTCTGTATTAAGAAAAAGGGTTCTCTCTCCACTCAAGGTTCTTCCAGCGTTTTTCGTTTTTCCTTTTTTAATCGCGTCCGAAGATTGATAGCCCCTATGGCCATTGGAACACATTCCTGCTCCACAAACAACAAATTATCTTCAAATGCAAAGCTGACTATTTTACCCCTAGTGCTTTCTCTAGAAACACAGTGATCCCAGTGACCCGGGAAATATTTTGTTTTTCCACACCGCCCTCCTCCGCTTCATCAAGGGGGGGGGGGGGGGGGGGGGGCTGTGGGGCGAGGGGCTGACTTCAAGGTGGAGCGGCGGTGATATGCTGCTATATGACTTCATTTGGCGTTTTAGTCGAAATACTAATGTTCTGTATAGGGTAGGGCTGTCTCCTCAAATATCTCTCCCTTCTCCTTCCTCTAAACGCAAACTTTTGCGTTTTCTTTCTTTTGTGATCAATCACTATTTGGTCTCCCTTGAAGCTGAGAGAGAGAGAGAGAGAGAGAGAGAACGCTGCTTTTAATAATGATTTGAAGGACAGGCGACTTCAATCATGGACAGTCATTATACGTGCATGTTGTGTCTGTGTTTTATAGACAGCTTGAATGAGATATAACTGAAACAGAAAACGCTGTTGAAGTCACATCAACACTTTATCAACTTTAGCGTCTCCCATTCTCTATCTCTAGGTCCGCCCCTCTCTCTCACGCACGCACGCACGCACGTGCACGCGCACACACACACACACACACACACACACACACACACACACACACACACACACACACACACACACACACACACACACACACACACACACACACACACACACACACACACACACACACAGGTACAGAGTAACAGAGGAAAAGGTTGTGTTTGAATATAAATCACAGCGCTGTAAGTCTTTCCGTCTCTGGCTTGATTTACTTGCAGCATGTGCTCAAGCTTTTGTACGTGCATACAGACACTTCACAGATATTTTGTACTTATACGTATATGTAAACTGAAGAGTTTGTATGCATGTGTACATGTTGAGCTATACTTGTGTGTGTGTGCACGTGCGTGCATCTGTGGGGGGGGCATACATTGGTATGACGTACTAATAGTCCGACAGGCATATAGTCCGACAAATGTGTGGCTGGTTAAGGCTTACCCGTGGCTCCAGATATGCGCTGCCGGTTAAAACTCATCCTTGGCTTCCCTGTGAGGTTCGGGTTTGGGATAGGGTGTCGGACTAATGCCTGTTGGACTGTTAGTTTTCGGAAACAAACACACGCACCCGTGTGTGTGTGTGTGTGTGTGTGTGTGTGTGTGTGTGTGTGTGTGTGTGTGTGCGCACGTGCGTGCGTGAATGTGTCCATCCCCCAGACCTGCCTTCTCTACCACACTTGCCTTCACTCAGTGGCTGTCACTCCCCATTCACAATAACCTGTTATCCACTACACCTGCCTCCACTCACCACAGCCAATACTTGTTGCAATCACCCACAGTATAAATACACCTGCGATCTTTTTGAAGCAGATTTAATTTGATTCTGCTTCACAACAGACCAAACACGGGTCGCGAGTGCCTCGTGCTTGTCGGCTATTTCTGCTATTCATTGCTTCAAATTCGTCATCCTCCTCCACCCCAACCTTCTCCTTCCTCCTCGATTCTCGCTCTTCTTCCTTCTATTCTGTCTCTATTCCTCTAGGAATCCGGGGGGGGGGGGGGGGGCAGTGACGGAGCAGAGACGACGATGGCCGTCTGCTCCCGAGACTACGCCCCCACCCTGAGTCTCGCCCTAACCTTGGGTTCCTCACCCCATTCCACATCCATCTCATCACGTTCCAATTATGAACTGTTGAACATGCCAGCACTGACTCCAGCGCTACCCCTTCACCTGTCGGGGATTTCAGCCGGATGTTTTATTTTCAACACCCCAAAATTCACCCCGATCTTTTATTGAGCTCCTAACATCGACATTCTGTTCAATGGACCGAGGGGAAACGGACCTCAGAGGAAGCGAGCATTGCCTAGAGACGGGGAAGCTAATATACGGTAAATATCAGCGATATCTTTCTGAATCAATAGTAATCAATAAATCTCGTCGCTGGCACAGGTGGGTTTAGTACCTATACACGAGAATCTCGTGACTGCCACAGATCGAGTGGAGGTGTGGTCTCTTACTAGTGAATGTACTGATATGAAGGTGGGGTTATAGCTGGTTAGCAGTGGAGATAGAGAGAGCGAGAGAGAGAGAAATTGCTGCTATTTGTCGCAAAGGTTTTATTCCAAGTGAATGCAAAACATTGAAATACCGTTTCAAAAATGTATACCAAGCTAACCTTTCCTATATGTATTAAGAACTATTTCTATAACTATTTCTGACAGAAATGCACCATTTTTATAGTTTTGTAAGATAGTCTTCCCTCAGGGGATACAGTGGAGGACAGTAGAAAAGAGACAGTGGATAATGGGCATAGACAGCCTTGATCACTCTATGTATTTGATGTATTACCATGTGTTGTTCTTGCTTACTGTAAATCAGTAACCGAGTGCCGCGCTACGAGCTTGTAGGTCTGCTATTTTTTTTAAATCTTTGAATATATATTCTTTCAGAGCGAACGTTTTTAAACATAAACATGCTCTGAAAATGCACGTGGCCCACCACCACACTGAGGAAGGCCTGCGTGTATGATGCTCTGCTGCTGGGGGCTTACGACCAAATAAACAAGAAATCCTAAAAAGGACCAAGTTAGTGCTGGTGATCTTTCACCACCCAGGTCAGATGGGTGGGTCGCGAACGCTTTCAAGATCTTCAAGTGGGCCCTGAGGTTGAGAACCACACCACTGGTCTAAAATGTAGTTCCACAATAAACCAAAAGGGCTGCTATACAATCAACTGTCCTCTGGCTCCGTTCCGAACCCCGTCATGCACTGCAGAGTTCCTCGGCCTTGAGCTAAAACAATGGCCTTTCTTGGAAGGCCATTATATTCAGTGTAGATTAGTGTAGATTTTTGTCTTACACAGACATTAAATTCCCATTGACAATGAAAGGAGAATTTACATCATAAATGTGTCTGAGCAAATTGGCTTATTATTGTCCTACACAAAGACTAAATTCCCATTGACAATGAATGGAGAATTTTCCGTCATAGTGTCTGAGAAAATAGACATGTTAAAGTCAATGTTAATATCAGATCTACAAACTAACAAAGCAGTTGTGGTTCGGACATTTCCACAGCACTACACTCGTCGTACAATGAAGTATACTATAAATCAGGCTTCAAACGTACAACTTTGAGAAAGTATAATTAACACATTGGACATCGTCTGTGACAAAAGGTACTTAGCCCTGCCTTTTGTTTTCACAAAGGATCCCTTCTAGAGAAAATGCCTGACCGTTATTTATAGCTCCCCAATGACTGTCCCCAGTGAAATCCAATGCACTGCACAAAATAATTGCCAAAGGAGTGACAGGATTATGAAGGAAGTTGTGCTACTCTATCCGGTGTTACCAAACATGTGTCCACAACCATTTTAACGGGCCATTAGGTTTTTGATGCATTCAAGTTGGCTAGTGGACATTTTCACTGAAATGCTAGCTTGCAGCTGGAAGGTGACTCACATGCAGATAATTCACTATGATGAGAACAAAGAGGATGCCCTCTCTTTTCTCACCTTTATTGAATGAGTTTGATTGATTGATTGAAATATTTATTAACAGTTTGCAGAATTACAGTACATTTCAAGCACAAACTCAATACAAAGACTTTTAACTGTGAGTGGATGACCCAATTAAGCATTACACTTGTTTACAAGAGGGTCCACCATGTTCAATTCATCAAAAAGTATGATGCATGCAAAGTGATGCATGTACACACTGCTGCACCGCAAGGGCTGAGGGCTGTACATACCTCCCAAGAGTGTAAAAAATCACACCCGTGTGAAGTAAGTGGTGCAACTCCGTGTGGCGGTCCCCGGGGGGTCCCCGGAACTTCCAGACCCTCAGGAACGCGCCCAGGGTGCCGGGCCGGTTCCGGCGAGCCGCCCCGCGTCCGAAACGGCCGAGAAATGACAGAGTTACCACGTGGTGGGGGTCCCCGGTACATCCAGACCCCCAGGAACACGCCCAGGGGGGCGGGCCGGTTCCGGCGAGCCGTCCCGTGTCTGAAACGGTTGAGAAATGACCCAGGGGGTCCCTCTACTGTACTGTACTGTACTGTACTGTCACTGTACTGTACTGTGACATCCAAAATCATCATCAGTTAATGTGTGTGTGTGTGTGTGTGTGTGTGTGTGTGTGTGTGTGTGTGTGTGTGTGTGTGTGTGTGTGTGTGTGTGTGTGTGTTAGGCTGCGCAACAGTGACACTTGGTTGTGAAAACAAACCAAACGCTATTTCTGTGCTCGGACAGACCCAGCCAGGGACCCAGCCAGGGACCCAGCCAGGGACCCAGCCAGAGACAGACACACATAGCTCCTTATGAAGTGGTTGCACCACTCAAAAATGGCCCCATGAGGGTATTACTCCAAATTTGTGTAAAGTGCATTTGTTTGACATTTTACCAATTGGTTTCATGTGTCATGAATACATTTTGAACCAGTTGGACCATTCAAAATACATTCAAAACATATTAATTAATATCATAATAAATAATATACACCAGATGTGAAGTCGAGAATAAAATGTGTTTTGTCCTAAAACTCCTTCGCCGTTTTTTTCCTCTGGTGGTTAGACGTTTTGATTTAACAAAGGGTGGGGGGAGGGAGGGAGGGAGGGGTGGCATCCCAAGTGGGGGAACATGTTTTCTGTGGCTGGGAGTTAATCTCTGAAATTTACAACTGGTCAGAGGATATAGCGATAATCCTCGCAAACACAGGTGGTGCTGTGAGTGGACTGGACCGGGACTGGGCTCTGAAGACATGCAGTTGATAACGCTCTTAACCCATTTTGGACTGACGTCGAAATTTTAAAAATGTCTTCAAAATCCCGACAGTTTTCTGAAAAACTGAAAAAAATGTTTCTGTATCAGTGGTGCTCAATATTTCATGTCAAGGACCCCAAAGATTATATGTAATATGCCTCCGCCCCCTCATCTGAAAATATGTTGTTCCAGGGACCTCCCCAGAAGCAAAGATTCGAGTTAAAATGTTCTCTGTAATAATATATATTCAAAGATTTGAGGCACATTTTCACGATTTTTCAAAAATAGCAGACCTACAAGTTCATAGCGCGGCACTCGGTGCCGCGCTATGATCTTGTAGATCTGCTATTTTTCAATAGCTAAATTATAACAATGTTTAAAACACCAAAAGGGGTTCCCGCCCAGAATGTGTTAAGGAAGAACAGACACTTTGTACAAGTATATCTTTCTCTCTCTTAGTATTGGCGTAAACACTGGCCACTCCTCGGATAGTTGAAAAGGAAGCACTCAGGTGCTGATCTGGCCCTGCGGATGTGGGACTTCATCCAAGAAGCAGAAAGAATGCGGAGAGGAGAGAGTTAATGAGATAGAGATAAAGACACACAGAGAGAGAGAGATGGACAGAGCTGTATCAGAGTGGTACCACCAGCTGTATAGGCCCATTTATTAACATCCAGACATGAATCTATACTGCAAACATGGTCACGCGCACGGCCCCACGCACACACATCTGCATGCATACATACAGTAGTAATATTATATTGTGTGTTAAGTTTACATGTTGGCCTAAGGCCGGAGTGGCATTAAAGTCAGGATCATGGAGTCACTAAAATGGCTTGGGTTCAACTTCTGGGAGCATGAATGTGCTCAGCAAGTTTCATAGCCATCCACCCATTTGATATAGACGTTAACTTATCTTGTATAATCTTGGCCTAAGGGAGGCGCTAGAGAGGTATAATTTTGCCCTAATGATGGCGCTACAGGAAATATCACAAAAAAATGTAGGGTTCATCCTCTGGGGACCATGAAGGGACATGGCAATCCAGCCTGCAGTAGTTGTTGAGATATTTAGTTTGGTGTTTGTTTGCGAAGTGGTGGATCGACGGACAGACTGGAGTTTAGAGCTGGCGGGGATAAATATATATATATATATATATATATATATATATATTGAGAAAAAGAGGCTCTGAGACATATGTTGGCTTCTGATCAGCCTGAGCAAGCAGTATGAAGTTAAGTTATGTTTTAGCCGATCCAGACAATTCTTCAAAGACACTATATCTGCCTCACAGCAAAACAAATGAAGGAGCAACCACAAATTCTGATTTTTTTTGGTTAAATACCAGGGTAATAAATCACGGTTCTCTTCCTGTCCCCCAGCCACATCGACCTAGCATTAGTTAAACCATGAATTAAAAAAAATACAACTGAAAATAGATTCAGAACATCTGAACCTTTTGATTTAGCTTGCCAGATGCTATAAAGTGTCCACAACTTAATAACCTTAAGAGAGAGGGGTAAATTCACTCTCTATAGACGAGATAAATCAAACTCTTCTCATGTTTCTTCACACATTTTACAAGTGATCTGATAGCGTAGCAGTGACTTGAAAGGCCATAATGTCTGAACCAGGCTTACCAACTCTAGGGTGTCATCCTTTCTCTCTCTCTCCGTATGTTTCCTGTCACTCTACGCTTAATTCCCTGTTCTACACTTTAATTCTAACAGTGTAATGAGGCAGGCGTAATAATATTTTATATTTCAAAACTATATACAAAACTTTGATGCTGGCATTCAAAGCAACCAGAGGTATGGCTCCCCCATATCTTACAAGTATGATCGTACCCTACAAACCCTCCCGCGCACTCAGATCAGCCAACGCAGGGAAGCTGGAAGTACCTTCACTAAAAACGCCGGGACAACGCTCCACACGTCCCAAACTCTTCTCCCTTCTGGCTCCAAAACTATGGAATGCACTTCCCATCACAATCAGAACTGCAGCCTCACTCCCAATCTTCTTCCGTAGTCTGAAAACCCACCTCTTCAGACTCCACCATGGCCCGTAGCACTTGCCCTAGCCTAGCCCCTTAGATAGCACTTTATGTAGACTTAGATAGTATTTTAAACAGACTTATAGCATGTTACGTAGACTTTTTTGTTATTGCTTAATGTAAGTCGCTCTGGATTAAGAGCGTCTGCTAAATGCCTAAATTGTAAATTGTAATTGTATATTTCGATGACCACTGTGGCTGCTTCTGGAGCCCTGGTAGCTAGACCCCTTTCAAGCAAGAGGGATCAAAGTAAATGTGAAATGCAACAAAATAGAACAATGGCCATCCAAGGTCATATACACAGGGTAGATGGCTGTGTGGTGATTGAGATTGTGGACAGTTTGTTTAGATGTTTTGCCACAGGCATATCTGTCCGATGACGACTGACAAACATACATCCACACTTGTACAGATCACACACACACAACAGGAAAACACCCCCACAGTGATGTTAACCCATTTTGTGCGGGAACCCCTTTTGGTGTTAGCATTATGTTATGCTTTAGCTATTGAAAAATAGCAGATCTACAAGCTCATAGCGCGCCACCAAGTGGCGCGCTACGAGCTTGTAGGTCTGCTATTTTTTAAAAATCGTGAAAATATTTATTTCAGAAAACTGGAGGTCAGGCCAAAATGGGTTAACATCAAGTATCGGTTGATGACGTCTCAGTCTCTCTCTCTCTGTGTCTCTCACTCTCCAACTACTGAACTTGCAGGCTCCAGTGATCTGAAATGGAGCTCCATCCTCATCGTGTCTGTGTCACTTGCTCATAATGAGCCGGAGTCAGTCAGCCAAGCAGCCCATTAGAGAGTAGCTAATAGGGAGTATAGGACTGGGACAAACCACAGTTCTGGCAGAGGAACTAAAGCCTGATTCATACCTCTGTGCACGACGGTGTCGCGCCATCTAAAACAGAGCACCCCTTACAGTACGAGCTCAGTGCGTTGTGGATGTAACGCGTCGGGGGAACTTGTAGGTCTGCTGTTTTCAGCGTGCGTCAAGGTCAATGCGATAGAGCAGAACATAGGCTTAACCCATTTAGGCCGGACGTCAAAATAAAACAAATGTTGACAGTTTTCTGAAATACCTATGTTTTCTGTATTAGTGGTGCTCAATATTTCATGTCAAGGACGACCCCAACAATGATATGTAATTGGCCTCCGACCCCCATCTGAAAATATGTTGTTCCAGGGACCCCCCCCGCCCCCCCCCCCCCAGAAGCAAAGATTTGAGTTAAAAAAAGATATATATTATATTCCAAATTTGTGCCACATTTTCATGATTTTTCAAAAATAGCAGACCTACAAGCTCGTAGCGCGCCACTCGGTGGCGCGCTATGAGCTTGTAGATCTGCTATTTTTCAATAGCTAAATTATAACAATGTTTAAAACACCAAAAAGGGTCCCCACCCAAAATGGGTTAAAAAGACGTTTCTGGCCAGGAAACAGAAAGAGATACTAGTATCCATGGGGGTCTGTGTACGTGTAGCTGTGCCTGTGGTCTGTGTACATGTAGTTGTGCCTGTGCAAGTGTGTATCGAGTTCATGGGCTGGTCAAGTGTTTCACAAAGGGGATAAAAGCACAGTACTCGTGGGCGTCATATAAAATGGTTTTATCCCATAAAACCAAACCTTTTCACCTCCAGATGTGATGTTACAGGTATAGTGAGTCACCATTATAGTACCAGTATAGTATTAAATTATACTAATGTGATCGTTTATTTGCTGAATTAAAGGTATATTCAGTGATTTCACTTAATTCAAATATCACTTATTTTTTCTTATTTTTTGGATAATCCTCCCTACTATAAAGTGTGCTGACCATATAAGGAGTTCCTCCCTGTCCCCAGTGAGCCCCTGGGGTCAAAAAACCCTAGTTTCGGTTTGGGCTTTGGGTGGCAAAGCCTTCATCCAATCAGGATGAGAGGGGCCTTCCTCCAATCATGATCGAGTGGGGCGGGCATTGGTGCACGCGCTGTTGGTCTGTTGTACTTCCCCCACTGTAGAGCGTGTGCATGTGCACATCTTGTTACCGGGTGGACCGGGTTTTTTTCCAAATCACCCAAATCACTGAATGCTCCTTTAACAGACTGCCTGAAGAATTCTGTCTCACTTTGCTCACAGTTTGCATACCTAATAATTGTACAGATTAAGCACAAACTCGTGGGGTATAATAAGAAGTATAGTATAACTACTGAACCATGAGGCAAACCCAGCGGAGGCCAAATAGATACTCATATTAATAGCATAATAATCATGCTATATTACCCTAAGGACCATGCAGGCTAGGCCGGTGTTTTGACTAGTGTTTATCAGGTTGCAAATTAACTTAAAGGGCCACTTCACCCCTTTTGCAACCAGATCTTATTTTAATGATGTTTGGGAGACAAGAAACACTTTCCCGGGGTTTTTATGTGGGTAATTTGTGTTTTTAGATATTTCAGATATTAAGTGTCCATGGACACTGGGCTCACTTCCTTCCTGGACTACAATTCCCATAATGCTCTGGTGCACTGCTCCTCCTTGTGGATAGGGGGAGGGCTGTCTTACTGAGACAACATGTAGTCCATGACATCATGGACACTTGGAAATACTAAAATATCTAAAAACACATATTACACAAATAAAAACCCCAGGAAAGTGTTTCTTGTCTCCGAAACATCATTAAAATAAGATCTGGTTGCAAAAGGGGTGAAGTGGCCCTTTAATAGTTGCAATATTCATCAAAATGGAGGACTTCGTTTTCTTCATTAATGTGCAATGTATAATTGTAGAACAAGGTCCTACTTAATCCTACTTATTTTAAAGCTATATGAGCCTATTCATATATACTGTATATTTCTTTCCAGGCTAGCTTAGACTGTAAGGACAAGAGAAGAGAGCAGACAGAATCGTCTGGTTAAATCATGTGGCCTCCTGCTCAGCTCCATTCACCATGATAAAGCACCAGACACATTCCAGCACTTTAATAACGAATGGGCTGACAGGGAATGATGATGGCAGGCTATTGGTTTCATTATTTACTACAATGATAGTTTACTTTGTATGGGCTTCATGGTATGGTATGGGAATGGCTCAATACGGGGGGAAAAAAGTATTTGACAGTTAAGAATTAGTTCATTAGATCGGTGGTTCTCAAAGTGGGGTCCGGTGAGTGACCCCCAGGGGTCCTTAAAGGGGTACCAGGGGTTCCCCAGCAAACCGAGGAACGGTTTAATCACTTAAGTCTTACTGTATATTTTGTCCATTTGAAAATAGCCAATCTACAAGCTGTGAGCTTGTAATTTGGCATTTTTCTTTTTTAAATAAAATAATAAAGACAATCTTGAAAGATATTGACAAATCTTCTGTTATGGGGTCCCTGCAGGGGTCATTGCCATGTTGGCTTGTGGTTGACATTTTTGCCATGGACATACAAAAAGACTGGACGATAATATGACCAGAAACACAGAGAGCTAGCCCCTAATGACCATATCAGGTCTGTAACTCTGAGTGTGTCCAAATAGACCCTTACGGCTCAATTGTTTTATTCCATTTGTACACTCTCAGAGTTAAGGGGGTCCTTGTCCTGTCCTAGTGGACTCCTGATATCCCATAGTGTCGAGGTAAATACGTGTCATACATGTTCTGAAGAAAACCTGGAGACTTGACATTCAGCAATTGATAAAAAATAACAACATTACAATGGTGTGTAAAATAGAAAATAAAAAAATGTGCCACGGACAAGACCAAGTCTTTGCCACGTCGGACACATTTGTCCCCTGGGTCCCTGGCAAATGGAGGCCTGTAGCTTAATACACATAAATTTAGGGGTTCCTGACATGAAAGTGTCAGAGAACCACTGTACTGTATTTAAGGATATAACTGGACTGTGAGAACGTATACAATTTTCTATATGAATACGCCACAATACCTGTAAACACTGGAATAGGATTTAATTTCAGTTGGTTGATGTCACTGATTAGACTAAGAAATATAACTGCCGTGCCGGGCAGAGTATTGTTCTGTATTTTTTTTTTCTTTTGCTTTATCTGCCATCTGTTTATTTTCTTAACATCCAAACTCCCTTGCAACAAGCATTGAACAAATATCTATTTCTAGCTTCACATATATTGGTCTTGGAGGACGGCCGGACTTCACTTCCGACATGTGAAGAAACATACAATGTCTTGTCATCATCGGAAAGATAGAGATAGATAGAGGGGCGGGGGGCGGGGGGGGAGTATAAATGGACAAAGACAAGAAGAGAAGGAGACAGATAAAGAGAGAGAGCGACTGAGATGGACACAGTGGCAGCGGCCAGTAGAGCAGGAACTCTGCTGATTTGAATCCGATGGCCTTTGACCTCATTTTTTCTGACCATGTGACAGGTCATTAAGAGTTGAACTGACCACCATCAATCTGTAGCTAACAGATTAGCATCGTCTCTCATGTTATTGCCTCCCTCCGGATTGTTATTTGGAAACAAAAACAGCAGCTCCATTTATACTCCGTCACGTCACAAGCCGTTTTCCCCCATAATGAATAACTGACCTTCAAGCTAACAATGTGTGGCATCGCAACAGATTGTTAGCTTGGAGATCAGTCGTTTTCCTGCACACGACACCATTGTTGGACAGATTTAGCATTATTATAATATTATCAAATGGTAAAATGTATTTTCTTTCTTTAAAATTAGTCACAAATAGCGAAAATGCTGATCTACAAGCTCACTGTGTATAACATTGTGATTGTGACCTTGTAACTTGCCTGGTTTCACTATTCATCATATAACAAAGTACAACATTTAGGGTTTAAGTGGTTAAAAGACAATCTTTCACTGTGCAGGAGGATGCTAAACGCACACCAGTCTTGGTAGTGGTGCTAGCTCACGGCAGAAACATCTAGTTAAGTCTTAAAAAGACAAAAAAGAGTGACCGCACACACTGATAGCCAAAGTACCGATTATTTATTTGGATGCAGAGTAGGAATAAATAATCGGCACTTTGGCTATCAGTGTGTGCGGCCACTCTGTCTTTTTAAGACTTAACTCTTTAAAAGACAATCTTTGCCATGTACAAAACCTCACCAAAACACTTTATACATGACAATGTACAGGCAATTGCGATACAGAAAGTTACTCTGAGAGGGAAAAAGAGGACAATATTCCATACAGACATGGCAGGAAGTTAGTAAATCATACTTTGGACCTCTAAATATCAACAGATCAGCCATTGGAGCCATTTCTAAAATGAGTGCCAAACAGAACACACGTTGAAGTGGCCACGTTGAAGTGGCCACTTCCACTTCAACATAGAAAACGAGCAGTGGATTAGAAACATTACAGGACAGGTCATTGCAGTGAGGAACTGTGGATGAATGCCGTTCCAACGTGCACACTGTCTCTAGGTGATACAGTGCTAGGATCCTATCATTCAGTCAAACTACATTGAAAATAAGGTTCACATAGCAATACAGACAACAGAGAAGTGGGTGTCTTGCACGTGTAGGTGTGTTCTTTGTGTGTACATACTGTTGTGTTCTCCATACTGCCCGTAAAGGTCTGTGATGGAGGACACCTGCTCTCCTTCATTATAGGACAGGATCCAATCTGTCTAAAGGTTAGTCTTGGATATAAATATATATTTTTCTGCCCTTTTCTGCCTATTTGATAGTGTCGAAAGAATGTAGAGAGAGATGGGAAGTGACACGCAGGAAAGATCGTCGGGATTGAGATTCGAACCCACAACACGCTATCTGGCTGGACTAGCAGCCTAGGTGCAGCCTAGGTGCCCAGATGTCTATACGCCAGCGCAGTAACCTTCTTGGGTTAAAAAAATGGTTTTATCCACAACCTAGTGAAATGTCCATTGTGTCGATCCTGCAGTACACATATTTCTATTGTCCTTTTCATTAGCATTCCTCTGTCTCCTGGGTCTTGCCCTATACTAGCATACCAGGGGGTCATCCGTACGTGTCCCCCACACGTGCACACGACTGTCTCTGGGACAGAGAGGAGTATTTGTGGGGTAGCGTGGACCAAGAGAGAAGCACACGCGCTGTGGTCTGCAGAGAGCTGGAAACTGACACTGGCTCAGCTAATGGAATCATAATAAAGAAAGACATCCATCTGTGTCACTGCCGCTGCCCTATCAAAACAAAAGCCCACTTGAGTTGCATCTGAGTGGTTAATGGGCCAGACTGTGGAAATACTAGTCCATTTTTAATCATGACTACATGGATACACACATCCAGGTTTGTTTGCTTTGTTATCATTCTATTCCCTCCTTAACACTGATTTATACGCCATATTGCACACCAGTGTTGTGTGCCGATCTACAAGCTCATACTGAATGACAGCATATACATTAAATATTACATTCTGGGTTCTGTGGTCAGTGTGGAGACATGCAAGAAAGGACGTTACATTTGAACGCTGTCCTCACACTCACAAGGAGGAGTCTTTGCACTAACACCAGTTTGCACTTAACAATGAATATATCATGTCGTCGCTAAAAATGTATCGCCTCATGGTCAAATTAATTATTACCGCAACAGAACCATCTTCTGCATGGGGCTCTCTGACTTCCGCGTGCGGTTAGGGTTATGGTTAGAGACAGGGTTAGTAGTATTGAGCACGTCGGAATGGCAGTGAGTCGGAATAACGGGTTTTGCAATGTAACCCAGTCAGTCTTTATGCCATCAGGTCTACGGCAAAGTTCACAAACTAGCAGATCTCATTTAGTAGAAAGGATTGTGTCGCAGATGTCAAACCCAAGAACTCCCACATAAATGGAAGCATGAAGTACAAAGTGGACCAAGTGAATGGAGTGTTCTCTGTTGCTGTACTATAGCGGCTCCAATTACTGTAGTCATATTACATTGGTCAGGGCGCCTGTTTAGTAGAAAGCAGAACTGGGAGGGATGGGATATTGTGTTCCTCTGCATCATGTGCCATTTCCTCCCGGGGCCGGGGGTGAGAAGAAGAAGAGGCTGACAATTCCATGTGTATCCAAGGAGATCTACACCCTCTAGTGAAGTCTACACCCTCTAGTGAAGTCTACACCCTCTAGTGAAGTCTACACCCTCCAAACAGAAGGGCTTGGCCATGTCAGGGACTTTATGCATTGGGGGAAATGACAATGACAAAATTGTGGAGAAAACTGTGTATTTATGATTGACTAATAAGGTGTTTCACATTGATTGATAGATGCAGACAATGCGGGCAATGCACTGGTATTAGGTGGTGGGCATGGTCACCGGAGCTGGGGCGCTGCCATGCTAATTATTAATCATGACGTTCACCTGTTCACAGTAGTGTTGGGATTTCGACAGAGCGTGGGAGTCGACAAGTTCTGTTGAGAGTAAACGCAAACAAACGTTAACATCAATGTTAGTTTACAATAGTTAATTGCTGGGGAACTGTTGTCATGTTAACGTGTTGTTCAGAATAAATGGTCAAACGCAAGGATTGTAAAGTGGACCTGGATTCTTGTGTGCACGGGACATGCCATACAATGTTTTAACTTCCATGTTTAGCTCCTCACTGCCTTTTTGAACTGCCTAGATATACAGCTGCATGAATGCCCATTGGGAAGAAAAGGGATACAGACAGATACAGATATCTCCACAATTGATGCATTCCCAACTTAGTTCCTGACTTGTATGAGTGGGCTCTTCTAGTCTATTTATAATAATCTATTTATAAATTCACTAAATCTAGATGTTCACAGTCTGCATGTCTGTCCCAGGCATAACTCGGGCGCCGTCAAACTTGGCGAGACATGTCCCGTCCCGGGGGTGTGCGCTGCCGAGAGGGAATTCGGTCAGGCCAACGGTTGTAAAGAACCGAAAAACCCAGGGATATCTGTCTGTCCGCGGGTCTGTGGAGCACACAACGAATCTCTGTATTCGTGGGGGGTGCATGATGTAGGCTTCCTTGACTGGCCAATCAAGGAAGCCGTTGACTACAAGCCGACCCACCGGTTTCACGGATTGGCTGAGCTTGTTTCACTCTTATAAAGCCCATTAACAAAACCTATAGGGAAACAGGGTCTCACTGACTGTACGTACAGTACTTGCCAGCCAAGTCTCTGGACTTTAATGTTTGTTTAGGGTTGTTATGATGTAATTTGTTTGTCAGCCAAGTCTATGGGCTTTAATGTTTGTTTAGGGCAGTAAATAAGACGTCATCTGGCTGAAATACTGCCCTCGCTGCGCCACTCCATCCATCCATCCATCCATCTTCAACCGCTTATCCGTAGTCGGGTCGCGGGGGCAACAGCTCCACCAGAGTGCTCCAGACTTCCCTCTCCAGAGCAACATTAGTGACTTCCTCCTGGGGGATTCCGAGACGTTCCAAGGCCAGTGAGTCGATGTATTTCCTCCAACTGCGCCTTGGTCTGCCCCGGGGTCTCCTCCCAGTGGGACGTGCGTCGAGGACCCCCCTAGGGAGGCGCCCGAGAGGCATAACCAGATGCCCGAACCACCTCAGCTGACTCCTTTCCAGGCTGCGCCACTCACTTCACACAAGTGTGATTTTTGTTTTCCTATCAAAAGTAACTGCATTTGTAGCATATATAGGGATCTTGGCATGTCATTCTAGGGCAGTGATTTAGGGGACAGACGTAGACATAGAAATAGAGACAAAAAGAGAGAAGGAATGAAGCATTAAAGAAGACAGTCAGAGATAGTTATTGCAGTGGTCGAGTAGAACTCAGGAGATAACCTCTCAGAGTACATGGATCCAGTCAAAGAAATACAAAACGGGTATATTTCTGGTCGGGAGAGAAAGAGCGAGAGTGAGAGAGAGAGATCAGTGCAATGACAGCTTTATAGGATCCCCTATAGTGAAGAAGGGTCCTCCATCATACCGACCGCTGGCAACCCACCGAGGGAGGCACTTAAGGACTGACACCTCGTGTAGTGTTTGTGTGTGTGTGTGTGTGTGTGCGTGCACGTGCGTGTGCGTGTACACATGTGCAGGGGGACAAGCGTGGGTTAAGACCCGGGCTTTGGGCCCCTGCACCATCAATAACCAAATGGCTTCATCCTCTGGAGGAGAGCGTGTGTGCGCGCACGCACACACACAGACAGACACACACACATTCTTGCCAGATATATAGGCATCAGTGACATAGCGATGGTCTGTGGGAGGACCATGTACCCATAAGAAGTTAAAGCCTTCTCAGGAAATCAGAAACGCATGTCTGCCACCACGGTGGTCCTCCGTGTAGGATAATGCATAGTGTAAAGAAACGGAGTACAGATCTAGTTAAAATGACACTCTGGATTTTACGGAGCATCTTCTTGCTCCTTTTAGCTCGTCTTTCCTTTCTTTCACACACTTTCTATAGCAGCCATCGTTTGCTTGATCTCTTTCTTGTTTAGCATATCTCTCATTTCTCTCTGCATTTCTGTCTTCCTCCCATTTCTATTTTGACTCTTTTCCCAATTTTTCTTTTACCATGTCTTTCTCTACCTTTCTCTCTTTCTATATTTCTTGTTTTAGATTATCTCTCACTTCTCTCTGCATTTCTAAGTCTTCCTCCCATTTTTATTTTTTACTCTTTCCCCATTTTTTCTTTCCCCCATGTCTTTCTCTACCCCTCTCTCTCTCTCTCCGTCTGTCTCACTGTGCCATCTCCATAATGCCAGGACCTGTTCAACGCGGGGCCCAATAAGTCATCATTTGCAGAGACTGATAGAACCGGGTTGAAAAGGGAGAGTTAACTGCAGCATGTGGCCCAGGATTATTTAACAGCCTATAAATGATGTGGAGGGCCACCTTTCAACTCCGCTGACCTTTGACAGCGGGGGGAACATCTCAGAGATTATCTGCTCAGCTCTCTCTCCATTCAGGTGTAAGTTGAGAGGTGCGTGCGTGTGCGTGTGTGTGTGTGTGTGTGAGTGTGTGTGTGTGTGTGTGTTGAACAGAAGTGATTCACAGCGGAGGACACACTCTCGGAGAGACTAAAAGTGTAGTCAGTCATGCTAAGCCCCGCTAAGGAAAGGTGAAGCCTGTTATTTATCAGCGTTGTGAGGTTTCGCCGCATGCAAGAATGTGCAGACAGAAACCACACAAGACAAATTGCGAGACAATATTTTAAACGGTGAATAAGAACTTAATGTGAAAGGGGGGGGGGAGTGGGGGGGCAGGTTTAACCCATTTTGACCTAAAAAAAAAAAAAAAAAAAAAAAGTCTTCTGAAAGAATATATATTCAAAGATTTGTGCCGCATTTTTACGATTTTTTAAAAATGGCAGACCTACAAGCTCGTAGCGCGCCACTCGGTGGCGCGCTATGAGCTTGTAGATCTGCTATTTTTCAATAGCTAAAGTATAACATAATGCTTAAAACACCAAAAGGGGTTCCCGCCCAGAATGGTTTAAGAGTAGAGCGGTCAGAAAGTGTAGATGTTCATTGTTCGTATTGGAGCTATTTTCAGGGGCAATTCCCTTATTCACGAGGGGCACAATATCTCACATATAATATATCTCAAACCTGTAAACAGTCGTGCAAAGATTTATCTGGGTTAAGTAGGAGTTACAATTTGAACTTGTCCTCTGAGTGATGTCATCTGGAGGACACTTCCTCCACAGACTGTAACGACAGAAAATGAAGAAAAACAACAGCAAACAAAAGACCAGTGTTGGGGCTGCTTGCTTTGGGAAAGTTACTCAGGAAATGTAATAAGTTACTCTTAAATTATTACTCCTTTAACCCATTTTGACCTGAGATCAGATTCTAAAAATGTCTTCTACATCCTGACAGTTTTCTGAAAAAGCTATGTTTCTATGTCGGTCGTTCTTCGATTTTTCAAAAATAGCAGACCTACAAGCTCGTAGCGTGCCACTCGGTGGCGCGCTATGAGCTTGTAGATCTGCTATTTTTCAATAGCTAAAGCATAACATAATGCTAACACCAAAAGGGGTTCCCGCCCAAGCAATCCAGGAAAACATCTGTGTCAATTTAGATGTTGTAATCACTTAAACTATATTGCTTGGGAAAGTCACAACATTACAGTAATAGATTACTTGGTAATACGTTACTGCCAGACACTGCAAAAAGACCCACAGTGAACATCTTTAGTGGAGAATCCGTTACACTGCAGGCAGGGTCAGACACAAACCGTTGAGATGTATTACAGGTGAAAAGTTCCCCAACAGTAGACAGAGAAAAACAATCTTTAAGGTACACGGTGTCTCTCTGATGCGTCTGCTCTGTATGTATGTATGGTATGGCGCGTTGAGGAGGACACGTCTCTGTTCTCCCTTCAAACTAATCTGCCGATCTAAGTACTTTTATAGAGCAATAGCAGCAGCTGTGCTTCCTCACGTTACAACTCAACTCACCTAGGCAAGAAATCAATTTGAGACGAGAAAAGAAAGAAAAGTATAATGTTTCCAATACAACATAAACTAGAAATGCACTCTCTCTCTCTCGCCTTTCACACAAGTAGGCCATGTACTGTATGGCCTACTTGTGCGCAAGCAGAGCGCGCCATGAAGTGCGCTCCCCACTGCTGTTATGACTGCTGCTCTGAGTCCTAAAGCTCTCTGCTGCTGTCTGGGTACGACTGCTGCTCTGAGTCCCTATAGAGATTTCTGTCTGGGTACGACTGCTGCTCTGAGTCCCTATAGAGCTCTATGTCTGGGTACGACTGCTGCTCGTGATATGGGGCATTTATTACTATGAAGCAGTCATGGTTGTCGCCATCTTGGATGCCAACAGTAACAATTCTGGCGAGCTAAGACAACGTCCATTCTTGCTACAGAAAACGCCAATGTTCCAATTGCGGAAAATCGGAAATGACCTAGAGTCTGAACATCGCCGATCTGTTCAAAACCACGAACAGCGCCGTAGTTTCAGAGAAAAGAGCGTGAAAAGGCTGCGGCTAATACAGAAGCTAATGGCTATGGAGGAACAGAAACAGTGCAGGCGGGGCCCTAGCAGCCGTGTCTAAGCACCTAACCGGAGTGATTCCAAAAATGAAACACAGCAAGGCTTTCTTATAGCGATATCAAATTCCTTAAGACGAGCCTACTCGTCATGAGCGCCTCGCGCAATTCATTTATAGGAAGAGTATACCTGTCAATAGCAACAAATTGTTAATTTAGAATAGCTGGGGGAGTGTGTGTGTGTGTGTGTGTGTGGGGTACACGCAACCCCCATGAAAGGCTGGCCAGCATTGAAGCGCTGAGTCAGAGCTGGAATTGCAGGCGGGCCCATGCATTTATGATGAGGAAACCCTGTGCAGCTGGGTTTAACATTGAGCGCTCGTTTGCACTTCCGCATTTGCCAACCAAAATTTGGTTGGCAAAAGTAGAGCGGGTGCTTCAAAACGCCACTGAGCAACTTCCATTGAAATGAATAGCAGGGGGCGGAGCTGTCACTCCGGTCCTCCCTCTATCTTTTATAACTCTATGGGTGCACGTCGCAGTCGTCGCACGCACAATCACACGCACGCATGCATACACTTACTGCTTTAAGTCACAAGGTTTTAAGCATAGGGTTCAGTGAGAAATTTCATTTATACACAGATACAGTAGCCTGATGAAGGCCACATACTGTAGGCCGAAACGTTGCTATGTTTCCCTATTGAACTTTTTTCACTGCCTTTGAAGACAGTGTGTTTGTTCTTTTTCATTGTCGGACGGACACACACACGCACACGCACACGCACACACACACACACACACACACACACACACACACACACACACACACACACACACACACACACACACACACACACACACAGACACACACACAGCTTTAAGTCACAAGGTTTTAGCATAGTAGGCCTAATAGTACATCATGGCAAGTGAAGAGGGGCAATATCCCTCCATCCATAATGATCTGTTCATTTAAGTATTTTATAGGGCCAAAGAAGCAGCTGCACTTCTTCACTTTACGACTCAGAGAGTACACTCAAGAGTGCCAGGATTGCACTCAGCCTCTCTCTCCGCAGACATACACCACACCAGTTAATTCAACTTCCTGGTCAGATTTATTGTGATGGCCTTTGAAGCAAAGAGGTATAACATGACATAACATGGTCCCATAACCTCTGGGTGCTCCACAAGAGCTGGACGTTTAGTGACACTTGTTTAGCCGGAGGGTTGGCAAATAAAATGTTTTCCTCCCCTCTCGGATTTCAATAAAATTAGGTAGTGGAATTCAAGCTGGAAATCAAACTTGTGGATGCTCTTTTACTGAATATATATACGGTATAACGCTCCGAGTACGCAGGAAGTGTGGGTTTGTTTTTGTGAGCGTACGCCGTACGTATGTACTGCTATAGACTTCACTGCTGCCTGGAGCCCCACGTACTGTTTTGTCAGTACTAGTGGTCAGGTAAACCCGGTGGCTTTGCTGGGATTAAAACAAAACAAAAAGTTAAAGTTTTCCCCCTCTACAACATCATGAGATGAAGACATTTTTTCCACAACATACAGTAGCTACACTAACTTCCAATACTTTCCATCTGGCCCTGAAGAACGGCAAACGATGCCTGAGCAAATCTACTGTAAATGCAGATGCAGTATACATTAATTTTGGGCAGGAACCCCTTTTGGTGTTAGCATTATGTTATGCTTTAGCTATTGAAAAATAGCAGATCTACAAGCTCATATCGCGCCACCAAGTGGCACGCTACGAGCTTGTAGGTCTGCTATTTTTGAAAATAGATCTGATCTTTTGACCTGATCTCAGGTCAAAATGGGTTAAAGCAAAGATACAATAATGAACCTATGCTACAGTAGCCCTTTCAACAGCGGCGTTCTCTTGTTTGCAGTAAGAAGTTATTCTATCATACTTTGAACACTGAATGCGCGCGCGCGCACACACACACACACACGCACACGCACACGCACACGCACACGCACACACACACGCACACGCACACACACACACACACACACACACACACACACACACACACACACACACACACACACACACACACACACAGTGTAAGCTGGGGGACACGTTGATGGAATGTGAATGTCAGCGCTCTCTTTATTTACTCTCCATATAAAACAGTGGGCAGTAATTAACAGCAGGTATCCTCCCTAGCCAAGAGGTAATTGACTGTTTCAAATCACCAGCACTGCATAACCCAATGCTGCGTGCATGTGTGAGACTCGGAGAGAGTGAGAGAGAGATTGAGGGAGAGCGAGAGAGAGAGAGTGTATGTGTGTATATTTGCATGTGTGAATATATTAAAAATGGAAATCTTTACATTCTACATATCCACCACCTCTTCTCCTCCTCCTCTCTCTCCCCCACCCCCCTCCAACACACCCCCATATGCATGGACAAGGGTCAGTGGTGTTGGGCACAGGCACTCAAAACGCTCCAGATTTCTTTATGAGGACATTAACATTCAAGGCGTATTCATTATCAGTAAGTGTAGTAAGATGGACCCCGCAAAGACCTTGTGCCACCATCAAAAGGTGCGCCATTAATTTAGGAACGTGAACGGAATATTTAGTGAAGGCACGGGGGTGGGTATTTGTTTTATTTTCTTGAGACAATAAGCATATCTTCAAGTCAACAGGAATGTCTACACACACACACACACACACACACGTTGCTATTGTTGAGATCCTTCTATAAGATCATGCTATTCCTCACTGAAACGTGCTTTAATTAAGGATTTGATGTCGACGCCCACAGAAGGTCCAAACCACAGGTTTCTGGGACTGTTCCAGAGAGGAGGTATGACCACTCAGCCTGGATCCACCTGACTGGACGCACTAATGACATCTACAGTATAAGTTGGACACAACCCCAATGGTCTGGTATTTAATTAAAACCAGAGGAACTCCACCACCTGCTTCAGGTCACTCTGCCACCATCATCGGAACAAAGATGTTTGTATTTGGGTGTTTGACACAGAGCCAAACCTCTGGCTGAGCACACCTTCTGCACAGCTTCTTCTAGAAGGACGCACGTCTCATTCAGCCTTTACCCATAATGGAGAGCTGTTCTATTGTACAGGTACATATTCCACATTTGGTGGCTGGAACGGTAACCACAGCTACTGGGGCCGGATGTTCAATGAGCTGTGGAAATTCAATTCAAAGACCTTCAGCCCAAGGGGAAAGGCCCGGGTCCAACGAATAGAAGGTGCTGTTTCATGGTGGGAGACAGTATCTTCCTCTTTGGAGGAGATAACACCTACTGTACCTAATGATCTTAGTCCTAGTCCGATCTGGAGCAGTTAGAGCTCTCACACATCATCTGGTGGGAACTGGCAGCCATGACACAGATCACTGGAAAACAGTCCATAATGCTCTTCTGTATTATAAAGTGGAACCATTAAGTGATGCTAGTTGCAACGTGGATGCAGTAAAATGTTATGTTTTTATTATTATTTCTTTGAATCCATCTGTAGACCTATTTATTGGATCAGATTGGCACCAGATTTGTCTTGAAATCCATGGAAAATCCTCAAAACTGTGCTTTGCGTGCAGAAGTCGGTCCCAAATCAGCCCCCCCGTTATGAAAGCCATGAAATACCTGTATGTGTGTCTCAAAGAATAATGGAGTGACCTCCCTGTCCAATCTGGAACTATCGATAGTAAGTTACTGTCACAATTACTACACCAGGAATTGGAGGCTTTCGTCACCGGAAGTACATTGATGTACTTTTGATGGGACAGACGGCTTGGCCATAAACAAAAAAGAATAAATGTCAGTCATGAGGCTTTATCATGTCGTAAGCAATTAAGCATTCACTAGTCATGTTCTACTATGTAGGGCCCTTACATTACAGACCAAGTAGCATCTGCTGTCAACCGCCTCAGTCTCACATGTGCCCACCATTATGCTCTCCTCTCCCAGTCCCTGCATTCTCCTTACAAGGTGCATAAAGTTAATGAGAAGCTCTTTAGGATGTGTTCATTAGAGTTCATGTTCACTAATTGATTTCTGTTAATTAGGGTCAGGGGTTTTGTGCTAATTGTTATTAGTTAATTTTCTGTTAATCTGTGTTAATTGATTTCATGTAATACCCCAAGTTCTAATTGCCTGGGCAGGATCAGCAATGGATACATAGTAGAGACCAAAGGCGCTTCAACAATTAGTGCTCCTCTGAGACTCACAACACTGATTGGCCATGAAGTTAATTAGTGTTAATTAGCATGTAAACAGTTAACAAACCCTTTTGAATCTCTCCTGGCCTCTCCTATTCAAGTCTTTGAAGTTTGATATATGACCATATACCACAGGTTATACAGTATATGGAATTTATAGAAAAAGTGTAGAGTATGTTTAAATGAACAAAAGCAAGGGAAAATAGATTTCATATCTATAAGTATAATGATAGATTATTATTCTAAAGCCAACTATAACATTAAACAACACAGTAGCAAACCATTATCATACTGTACTTTCAACTGTATTGAATTCTTTATTTGAAAAAACAAAAACAAAATACTTTGATGTTGATTTTAATTAGAACTTTGTAAAGTTATGACAAAACGTGTTGACTCTGTTACAACTTAATAAACTCAACACAGCTGATGAAAAGCGAATGGATTTTCTTACATCATCTTGTAAAAGTTCAAAGCCAATACGATAAATGACAACAGATAAATAGCTTTAAATGTATTTTTAAATATATAGTTACATAAATATATGAACAAAGTGATGACAAATCCTCTCTTATCCTGCCAAATTTCAAGCTAATGTTTGACTAAGAGCAAACTGTTAACCATTACGTCTAAACTGGAACTCTTTGTTTTCTTTTTACAGGTAAAAAATACCTGAGACAAAATTTGTATACAACTTCGTATACAACTTAATAGAATAACATCAAGTTAACAATGAATAGAAAACTCTCTGAAAGTGAGTATGCAATAATATTGCTAATTTAATTGTCATTGCGTCGCCTTTTGGGGATGCAGAGCCCCTCTGCGAAGAGCAACTCTTCAATTCTGGAAATCTGGACTCTGAGCACTCTGTGCTGATCTTCACTGCCCTGCTGGGAACTGGACGGAAACCTCTCTGATCCAATACCAGGAGCTGGACATGGGGCTGGTCCTGAGGTCTGGGTTCTGCTAGACCTTTGTAGTTTTAACCATTATATATTATTATACTGTCCTTGGTTGTAGTTGCACTTTATTTTTTAATATTATCTGGATCTTGTGACAATGTACATGTCTGTCTGTTCTTGTTTATGTATGTTTACTGTGTTTTTAGTTTGTTTTTTTAAATTATCTGCTGTAAAATGAATTGCCCAGTTTGGGACATACTAACACGGAGCCCGCCAGAACCGTAGTAACAGTAGGATTAAATTAAACGTCTAGCCCGCCAGAACCGTAGGCTACGTATTCCAGGGTTTATAATCTTTAATCCATGTTTTGATCAGATCGAATCGTTAGCTGCCGCTCGTTAGCATAACAGTAAAAGTGGGACAGTGGCCGAGGCCATTTTGAAGATGCGCCCATCCACTTGCAGTCTATGTGCTGCTTTCAACGGCCTGTATCTCCAAATCGGTGCAATGAATGTCGTTTCTGGTGAAAACAAGGTTTTTCAACGGCCGACAGCAGGTGCTGTGATACTCGCGGTCGGGTTTTTCCACCACCGACCGAGAGAACAACAACCGGTGAAGACACCACACACAGCATTTTGTCATTGTAACATCCGGTTACGGACTTTTGGCTCTACAAAATAAGGGTTGCGCGCGATAAAACCTTGGCAATGCACGATAGATAGATGAATTCATCCTGGCGGCCAGACGGCTAATAAACTTGACCTTGACCTGTTGTACAGTTAAGGGGTCACTAGAGCGGTGCTCAAATCCTGTGAATGGACTTACCCTCCTCCAGTCTGCCATGACTTTCTGCTGGCTGGGCTCGAGGAGATGGGACCTGGAGCTGACTCTGTTGATGGGGCAGCTTTGCTCTCCTAGACAGAGGTGACAAACAACACCGCTGCACTTCCATTTTTTTTTTTTTTGCATGCCTCAGGAAACAAAAAAATCACACCTGTGTGAACTGAGTGGTGCAACTCCCCCCTATCTCACTAGATATCTCTCTCTCTCTCTCTCTGTTTCTGGCACAACAGTGCCACTTTTGCCCCTACTGGTACTCTACATTGGGACATAGTCCTATAGTCAGTCCCATAGTCCCATAGGGACATTGCTGTACCTTGGAGTGGTTGCACCACTCAAAAAACTTGTTCAGCAATAGAGATATTAGTCTGAAAACAAAGACAGAGCAAGATGGAAACAAAGCAACACTTTGTTTGCAGTAAAAAACAAAAAGGCTCACGCCATTCATTATCATTTGTTCATGTATCCATGACATACTGTACATATATCAGTTTTATCTCATGCTCGCAGCACATTGCAGCCTTATCTCTCTCTCAAACGCCAGCACCTGGATCTTATAAAAGTGAAGAGTGACAGTTTGCGGTGATGGTGACAGAAGAGGGAATGAGCGCGTGAGAGTATAAAAACCGAATGAAGGAACTCGGAAAAGGAGAGGAGAGAGAGGATGGAGAAATTGAGCGAGAAAGAGAATGATGATGATGAGGTGAGAAGGAGAGAAAAGAGAACCTCAAGACTGATAGAGTGACTTAACCCATTTTGGGCGGGAACCCCTTTTGGTGTTTTAAAGCATTATGTTATACTTTTGGCTATTGAAAAATAGCAGATCTTGTAGAACTTGTAGGTCTGCTATTTTTGAAAAATCGTGAAAATGTGCCTCAAATCTGATTATAACTCAAATATTTGCTTCTGGGGGGTCTCTGGAACAACATATTTTCAGATGGGGGGGGGCGGAGGCATATTACATTTTTGGGGTCCTTGACATGAAATATTGAGCACCACTGATACAGAAACTGTAAGGTTTTTCAGAAAACTGTCAGGATTTTGAAGACATTTTTTTAAATTTCGACATCAGTCCAAAATGACTTAAGGGAGAGAGGAGCGGTAACAAAGTGCCATTAGGCACTTTTGTTTTCACAGCCCATTCATTCTGTCTGTCTGGCCCCGCTGTGAGAAGTGTCTACCGTATGTGCTGAGCGTATACTGTACATGAACCACAGTACGTCGTTTCACTCCACACTTGATTGAGCATATCTTCCATGTGACGCTCTGGGCTTTCAAAACCTCTCTCAGATACAGTATACATATCCCAGAGGTCTGTTACAGTTATGAGGAAACCTTCAGGTCACCCTCACCCTTCTGCACATTTTGGAACCGGGGGAAGAAAAACCCTCTATTTCTTCTAGGTGCTTCTCATAAAAAGGATGACATGTTGGGTCGACACAAAACATTTGTTAAGTTCATGTATGCAAATTTCCCCAGGGTCCGTTCTGATTATGGAACTCGGCATCAGTGGAATGGATATGCTGGTTTTGATTAATTGATTGCCTGAGTCCTGTGGTGGGAGTTCTGCTCTGGTTTTGGTGAATATGAAGTAGTTCCGGTCATTTGGTTCGGTCACTGGGGGCCACTTATGAAAAATAAATGAATCCACAAAACTATTGGATTGTTGACCGGCTATTTCTTTCCATCATATAGCGCAACTTTCGTTCAACTGTGACCCCTCTGTTATCATGGAACTATTGTTTTGTGCTGTTGCTGGCGTAGTGATAATGGACACAAAACTATACAATACTATACAAAAAAACAGTTCCATGTGACAGATTGGTCAAAGTTGAACGAAGGTTGCTCTATATGGTAGAAATAGGTCAACAATACAAAAGACACTGGTTTTGTAGATTCATTTATCATTAATGACATGACATGACATGACAATAAAACAAAACCAGACCAGAACTCAATCAATTAATACCTGTACAACAACTATATTAATGGAAAGTATTATTTTCCTACAGCTTTATGTCCAAAAATCTGAACTAACCCTTTAACCCATTTTGGGGTGGGAACCCCTTTTGGTGTTTTAAACATTATGTTATAATTTAGCTATTGAAAAATAGCAGATCTACAAGCTCATAGCGCGCCACCGAGTGGCGCGCTACGAGCTTGTAGGTCTGCTATTTTTGAAAAATCGAAGAACGACGGACATAGAAACAGCTTTTTCAGAAAACTGAGGTCAAAATGGGTTAAAAAAAGTCTCATTCCCTACAGTTTGGTCCAATAATATCCTCTGGGACTGTACAGTATGTTCATACACATCTCCGTGAGCAGCACACTGTGGCCATTTCCTGCTGTTCAGCATCAAGCTCTAATGGAGAATAATGCTGTGGCTTTAGCCTGATGAAATGCATTTGGACACTGAAGTGAAATGGAAGCACTTGAACAGTTAGAATTCATTTATCTGCATAGCTATGAGCTTACCTCATAGAATGAGGAACTTTTCTGAGTCAGGGAGACAGGGGCTGCAGGCAGGCATGTAAGTCATCAGCACTGCTGTGTTTTGTGAGCCATCAACTTTGGGGCCGATTTCAAATTTGCGGCTGGGGTTTTGGTGGCGTACATGTGTGAGGGTGTAATATGATTTGTCCATTGCAAATGTATTCCACAGATGCACTTTCTGGGCCACTTAGGTTCTTTACATTGTTTTACATACGTATGTGACCACCTGGATTCAAACCTAGGTGTCCCGCATGGGAAAACAAACATGTGACGCTCATCCACAGGGGGATCCTCTCAAGGGAGACATTAGGCTTCTGTTCTTCAGGCAGGGATACTGTGCTAAACCACGTTGCAGCAGAATTGTCTGCATACTGGTAAAGCATAGCTTATTGCGAACGCAGTGATTGCGAACGCAGTGAGCACTAACTATGAGACCTAGCAGAACATGTCTGTGTGTCTGTCTGTGTGTGTGTGTCACACTGTAACACCACCCGCCCGCCACCAGAGACACACACAAAACTTAACTTAAAAAAAAACTTAACTTAAAAAAAAACTTAACTTAAAAAAAAACTTTAAAAAAACACACACACGCACGCACACACACATACACACACACTAAAAAAGAACTTAAAAAAAAACACACAAAAAAAAAAAAAAAAAGAGAACTTAAAAAAAACCTTATAAAAGTACGTAATTTATTCTAATTGTTGTTATTGCAATTTACGAGCTGCATTCGCTTCCCGCGTTCGCGCGTCTTACTTGTTATCTGTATCTCTACGTTTGGAACGAGGCGTGAGATGAACACCACAGAGCCTGACTGGGTGGTGCTGAACTAACCGTCTCTGGTTTCGCTGTCTCTCTGAAAGTGTTTCTGACGGCCTTCCACTCTCCATGCTGGTCTCTCTTGATAGATGCTGCTGGAAGCGCTGAGACACTGGGAGCATTCAGCAGGTCTGATACTCTGCTAATCACCAAGGGCTCTGAGAGGAATGAGGTGATGTGAAACAGTAAGAAGAAGGCAGGGATGAATGATGAACGATGGTCTATAAAAATACAGACATGACTAGCATCACATACTGTATTCCCCTCGGCACATGCTGACTGTTCGCTGATGCTTTGCCCCCAAAAGACACTGTTTGGAAAGTCCCATGTGCAACATCTTAATATCTACTATATCCTATATACAATTGAAAACGTGTGCCCAAAACGCTGCACAGGAACAAAAGGCACTAGCTACTACGTCACTGACACACTGCAACACACACTGCAACAACCCACTAAACACACTAACACGTCACAGACTTACCCTCCGCGTCGATCCACGGCTATCTCCTCATGTCGCGCAGCACGGCCACACTCAACATCACGCGCGTAAAAATTGTCATTGCACTGCCACTAAAGCCGCCTCACGTCCAGACTCACAAACAATGAGTAAATAAACACACACACAAACACGCCACAAGCACCGACACCCCCGCCTAATTTGTTGCCAGGTCTATGAAAACAAGCCCAGAAACAATGCCATTCAACACGCTACTTACAACTCGCTTACAATTCGCGGACCTGGCAACACTGCATCCTGTTTTCCCATTGGCTACGGTTGCTACAACACGCATTTGCACTGCATGCTGGGAGCAACACAGCTTAATGTAGGGGTCACCGATTGCTGTGCTACATCCCCCTCATGTTCTCACCACCCCGTTCGGCTACACCACACACACTAACCTACACAATTCTCCACATGCAACACAGGGCCCTTATTGGCTAGCCCCCTCACATGGCGATCCCCACGCTGCAAAACACAGGGCAGCCAGCCACACACACACACACACACACACACACACACACACACACACACACACACTCATTCTAACTTGGATGGACAGCGCCGCGATTACATACACAGTTTATCATACGTCCTCTTTTGGGGGCCTGTCCGGCCACTCCGGGTGGTTTTATAAATCCCTTCAAATGTCCGGGGTTTTACACGTATCGCCTGTAGTGTATCGCTACGCTCACAGACCATTCACACCAATGTGTATTACAATGCACGTTCAATGGTTCGTAGTGGAAAAACACTGTGAGAGGTGGACTTTCAGCCCGAACCCCGGAATGTGTATTCTTCATAACTCTGCATGCGCTGCACGCTGACACCACTACCACTGGTCCCGACCGCAGATCAGAGAAAGGCTCGCTGGCTGCTCCGCTGTCTGCAGATAGACAGACAGCGGAGAACTATCTCATCATTGACATGCAGAAACAGTAGGCTGCTGTTTTCTTAGCTTTGTGACTGACCAATGACAAGCACATTGTATTGTCTGCAAAGGAACTATGTGTCTGTCCCAAATACAAGTTCTGTCCTGCAAGCCCATGTCATGTCAACACAGACAAGGCAGCTGTGCGCGCGGTGAGTCCTGCACATTATAATGACCCAATATTATTTTGTACAACCTAGCAAAGCATAAGATATGATGGTTTGGAGAATAGGCTGGTCTCTCTTTTTACAACAGATAAGCCATTGCATACAGGTTCTCAAACTTTTTAATTTCAAGGACCCCCATAACTCTGAGAGTCAAACCAAATGGACCCATAAGAGTCCCATTTCATTCCATTTCTACAGTATCACAGTTAAAAGTCACAAAAGACTCCATTTGGTTACATTTGTACACTCTCACAGTTACAGACCTGTAAGGGTCCATTTGGGTCCATGTGTTACACTCTCAGAGTTACAGACCTATAATGGGTCCATTTGGAACCCCCTCAAGGAACCATGAGGGTCCCTGGATCACACCTTTCAGAGCCACTGCTTCAAATAAATACATAACTAATATAGAGCATATTTGATCCATTTATTGTTAGGCTATAGATTCTTTTGACATCTCAATTTCACAGAACCGCCCACGCACGGCACATGCACGACGTGCACGACGTGCACGTGCATGTGCACATCCACATCCACATGCACGCGCGCATGTGTCCTCTTTTTGGTAATTCAGAATATGGTATGCCTACACAGTTAAAATAATGCAAACACGCAAATCGCACGAACGACTGCGTCGACACCTGGCGTGGAACAAACGGGACGAACCGAGGCGCATATATGGATCACAACAACAACACTACACGCGCGCGCGCGCACGCGCACGCGCTGCAACACAAAACAGCTGCATAAAACGCGTGTCACTGTGGACTTCTGTATCTGTGGACTTCTGTATCGCAACGCGGGGCAACGCAACTCTGGGATGAGCGGGCCGAAGGCCCGCGAAATTCTAGTACTAGTACATATCTAAACAACAATGGTTGCTTTTTTCATATAAGTACTGTATATGTAGGGGACTTAATATTAAACGTTTTGAAAAGGTGACTTTTACAGGTAGCCGAATGGACTTGCAGTGATGACATCACGGCTGGAGGAATAGCTTGTTGTATACAGTGTATACGCTACTGAACTCAATAGTATACTTGGTACAATATTGAGCAATACAAATATAGTGTTTGCCGAAATTTCTACTTTATTTCTACTTCTCTATATTTGTCTGAGCATTTTTCAACATGGAAACGATTATGATGATTATGCTAAATCAATGCGATTGTCTCAAATAATTGTGATTATCTTAAATAATTGTGATTATCTTAAATAATTGCGATTGGACGATTATGTAATAATTGTGACAGGCCTACAGGTATATATGCTCTGAACCCTCACCTTTGTTCTGCTTGCCTCTGAGGAACATGGGTATTGCGAAGGGAGAATGTTGTCCATGGAACCCAGCTGCAGGACCTCTGGGACTCAGCTCAGACATAGATGAACCCTGGATTATAGGCTGTGCAAATGATAACAACCACTTTCACTCAGGCGTCGCTATTTTGGCCACGGTCATAGGTGAGAATGTTCAAACGTTTTCAAATTTCGTCACATTTGTTGTTCAATACACATAATATGCAATGTGTTATGAGCTCATGGATAGGCTACTTGCAAATAGTGGTTATAGCGTAGTCTAAATATTATCATATTATCAAATGTATTCATTTCCATCTCCTAACCATCCAATGTCCAACCGCCTCGTTAAAACCTGTTGATTCTGGATCAATGTTTCTGCTAGGTTTACTGTACCTGATTCAAGCCATGCAATCCTGAAGAATCAGAGCTATCTCTGGGGTTTACTTTCCTCTTCTGAGCTCTGGCCCATTCAAAAGATGACCTGCACTTCTTATTGCTGGGCAGAGAATAATCCATATCTCCAAACAACTCTTCTGCTAGAGGGCGCTCAGTGGATTCTGTGCTGTCAATCCCTGGTGAAGTGTCAGGGCCTGAAGGGTCTGGCATGTTCAAATTAATTTCATCTGGAGTGAACTGGGGAACTTCTGCATCCATTTTGATATGTTTCATGTAATGGTCACTTCCAGGTGGAGTAGAGGGTAGTAGAGGGTCTTTGCATAAGGGAGAGTCTTGATTGTTTGCTTCTTTCAGCATGGTGTTTCCTGTAGGCTGCTGTGGAATTACAATCACACGCTCATCACTGACATGTTTGTCACACGTGTCTTCAATGGCTTCACCGTCAGTGGTTGGGTCAGGTGGATTAGTGGGTTCTGACTGTGTTGGACTGACAGTACAGCCTGCTGATGTGATGTAGTGCTGCAGTGTACCACTCTGTGACTGATTCAGACTGGTAAAACCTGCTGTTGGACACGTTTTCTGGGATACACTCTTCGCGGCTTCATGTCTTCCTGTCTGGACTGCAGTGGGCAATGACAGTGACTCACCAGGAGGAGCGCAGGTCGGGATACTGCCATAAACAAGGGTTTGGAGCCCGTGTTGTTCTGTCAAACACTCTTTCTCCAGGTGACTTGCGTCATCGCTGATCTCAGTGCCAGTCTGACAGAGACTGTGTGAGTGCTTCGAGGGATGAGAGACAGACACTGATCTCTCATCGTTTTCCATAAGGTCAACAGCCTGTGGTACATTGCTCTCTCCGTCTCTGTGTTTGCTATCAACAGACGTCTGGGACGGTATCTCTCTCGCTGCGCATGACACTGACCTTCCTCCCTTCCTTTCTCTGTCCATCCCCCCTCCCTCCTCCTCCTCTCCATCTTCTCTCCTGTCTCCCTCTGCCACTCTATCTTTTGTCGTTTCTCTTTCATCCTTCCTGCTTTCGTCCATCACTGCGTCTACTGTTTGTTGTTCTGCATCGTCGTCAAAGAGCAGAGGGCTCTTTGACAAACCATCACTTGTTTCGCTAGCAATTCTTTGTCTCTCCTCTCCAGCACTTCCTTCTTTCCTATCCTCTTTTCCATTCTCATGCTTCCTACCGCCTTCTTCTGCATTCGTCCGTTCTTCTTGGAAATGGTCTACTGTACCGTCTTCTCCTTCGCTGCATTCTTCGCCCTGTCCGTCGCTCCCTCCTTCAGCCAGTAAGTCTGTAGCTCCGTAAACAGACCTGTTCTTGGGGCCTGATATAGATACTGCGGCCCTCGCAGCAACGCCATGTCCGCCAGTCAGGAGACCCACGTCAGACATGCACATGTTATTATGGGTCGAATCTGAGGCCAGCGAAGGGTTACTCTCCCTTGTTTTGGGGTTGAACATGTTGGCAGTGTGGTCATCTGTTGTCACAGGGACAGTTGGGGGACTGACTAGATCAGTAGTGCCAAGCGGGCTGGTGGATAGGATTGAAGGGTTTGACGATTCCCTGCATTGGGAAGGCTGGTCATGCCAGGAGCCTACGTGTTGAGAGCACATGGTACATTTTAGGCGTCTTTTCATTATGCATTTTCAGGCAAAAATTATGTTTTTTCAAATGGCAATAAAACAGCATAGGAACTTTAACCCGATTTTCTTCCTGCTGCGCATGTTGTACACTCAGATAAACCATTATGTAAAATAATCTCTAAACTGTGTGTCTGTGTTTATATTCAGTTGGCTGACCTCCTGGTCCTCCAGTGGCAGTGAACTTATCCACAGGCTCTGTGACAAGCAGACCGTCTGGGTCTCGGCTCTGGGATGGGGCCAAGCGCTGCAGCTCAGCCATCTCAGAGCTGGGGTTGGATTCACTGAGAAGTTCCTCTCCCTGTGTTCCATCTACTACAGGGAACAGTGGGGAAAAAATACTGTGTAGCTGACTGCAGTCTTGTATCTGTGTGAGGAAAAACAAAACAACAAAATTACATTTGACTATACTACAGAAGACTTTTTCCACTGTCAATACCAATCTCTGAGTGCTCGACCCTAACAGTTGATACAATATATGGTGCATTTGACCGATCAATAGATTTGGCATCCTGGACAATAATGACACAAATTTTGGTGGTGGGCTGCTTATCAAATTCAGATCTGTGATATTCTGTTTTATGCTTGCCTAATTTGCATCCATATAAATGCATCAATATAAATGCATTTCTACAACACTCAGAAGAATAGACTACAGTACACCACATTTTGTAATTAACCTTTTTACAAACATACAATACATAATTACGACAGATGAAAGGTCTTTATAGATTTACTGGTGACCTGGTAGAGTGCTATCGGAGAGGGGTTCACACAAGCTGTGTCCATGTGGAAGCCAACCTCGCTGCTTTGTCCTGCGAAGTAAAAACAAACCAGCATATAGTGTGAGTGGTATGATGCTAATTTTACAGGCTATATATATATATATTCCATGCACATTGAAATCACATTGAAATGTGTATGAACGATCTGCTTTCAATGACAATAGTCAAAAAGCAAAAGGCTACAAAATCACTAATGGCCCCTACACACTGTAGGAGTTTTAAAGTTGTCGGCGAGTCATCCGATCGTTATGTATTTCACACTACAGGAGTATTTTTTTTAAATCGGCTTATCTTTGTGGCTTACACACTAAACGATTGATCGCCGAACAGGGATCACACACTGCAAGAGCTCACCAAGTTGCGATCCAGACCCGATACATATAGTCTACATGATCTACATCATTTGTTTTTTACTCCAATTCATTTTGACATCTCACGCACGTGTGACGTGCAGGATACCGTGATACCGTGATACAAGCGCGAGACCGACACAGGGCGTCCCCCCCCCCCCCCCCCCTCTCCCTCTCTGCACGCCACACACACTGGAATAGCCAGGCTGCACAGGGCGAAATGTTTGTGATAGCGCGGGGCAGGACACGGGACGTTAAATCTTGATCTTCATTAAATAACTCTGTCTCTCTCCGTGTCGCTCGCGCGCACGCACACACACACACACACACACACACACACACACACACACACACACACACACACACACACACACACACACACACACACACACACACACACACACACACACACACACACACACACACACACACACACACACACACACACACACACCTGCACTGTTGATTCCGATGCAGTTTCAATATTATTATTCAAGTGAAATGTGTTGGTTTTATAGACTACATTGCGCTAATATAGCTACCAATATGTACGACACAGGGATTTACCCAAGGAATAAAGGATATTATCATGATCATCTATCGATACAGCTAGACAGACAGACAGACAGACGGAGTCAGTGAGTGAGCACAGCTGTCCTGTGCTCTCATTGGCTGTAATACAAGCCTTCTCGGTGTGCGGTCGCAACCCTGTTCATACTGTACGATGTCGTCGGCGAGAGAGCCAAATATCAAACCTGCTAGATGTTCAGAAACAGTCGGGACGGCGTCGGCGAGCGCTTTTATCAGCACTATATCTTCTCGCAGAGCCTTTCACACAGTGAGCAAAACCTCGGCGATCAAAGCCCGATCTTGCGTCAGATCGGGGGTTTTGTCGACGAGCGCCAAAAATGCTCCCCGACAGCATAATCGGAGCAAATATCGGGCAGTGTGTACGAGCCATAAAGAGAAAATTATGATGGTGACAATAACCAAATATTACACCTGTCACGTCTGCGTCCCCCATGTCAGTCTTTGATTCCATCGGTTGATGCTTGGTGTTCATGTCACAGCACTCGTCAGGGACGTCCACTGACTCACTGCGAAACTGTTTGTCTTCTGTTATAATACTCTGATTCTCCTTCGCGAGATCCAACCAACTCTGAAAAGCAGACCAAGATTTGTATTGAGCCAACAGGCCTGACAAAATTAGTGGTTTTTAGGTGATTTGTATTTTGTATGCCCACTATACAGTACTGTACAGTATGTCCAGCTCTGTCTTACAGTCAATTTAGTTTTAACTTTTGACTTGCCCCGAGCAAAAGGACAACTGCTGAATATTGTGCTCACACATTTTTAGCACATTCATCGGATTGCAGTGATTTTTGGTGGAAAACGTTGCAATGCCTTGTGTGCTTATCACTACCAATTGTATGTAATATGGCCATTTGTGATGTTATAGTGCTGCTGGACGGGGAGATGGGTTGTACAATGTTCTGGCTACTAAACATTGTGTAATGAACTAATGATAAGGGGACGAGGGCAGGGTGCAAAAGCTGACCAAATATTTTAATTTCATAACTGTGAAAGAAAACCCAGGACCATTTTATGGTTCCCGAAGAATCCCCATATACCTGCGCATACAGTATAAACAGTATGTACCTCAAGTTCAATGTGTTTCTGATGAAGTAGGTCTTGCTGAAGACTCTTAGCAATCTCCTGCAACACGGTCTTCTATCAAATACACACACACACACACACAATAAAACAAGTTAATACACAATAGATATATTAATGTATATATATATATATTTTTTTTAATGTTTTTTTTTTGTAGCTTTCGCCTTTATTTTATATATTTTATGGAGGGACAGACAGTAGGCTGACAGGAAATGGGGAGAGAGATGGGGGGGAAGACATGCAGTAAAGGTCGGGAGTCGAACCCGCGGCACACTGCCAGACTAATCCACACTTGGATTACCAGCCAAGGTGCCTGGACCACTGAGCCATGGCCCAGGCCAATGTATATATATTTTAACCAGTTGAATCCCAGCATCCATATTCTGGGGGGAAACATTAGCCAAACATTGCTGATCTACAACTTGCTGACACAGTGTGAGCTTGTAGATCGGCTATTTTTGGCGAAGAGGTGTAGAGTGGAAGACAAGCGGTCCAAGTAGAGAGCCAACTCAGGTTTAAGTATTGAGGGTTTAACTGCAGACAGTGCAGGTTCATGTGTTTTTGGATCAAAACACTATCAAGGAACTCTTTCTTTTCCATTCAATCTATTCAACCTAACATGACTATGTTTTAATTTGTTTTAAATGGCACCAACTTTGTTCTCACGGTTCTGTACTTTCTCTGCTGTACGTACCTCTCTCTCCCAGGCCGCCTTGGAGGTGGCGTACTCCTCCATCAATCCAGCCATCCTGTCTTCTGTTACCCCACACTTCTCTCGCATCGCCTCGTGTTCCCGTTTAAGGGCCTGTCGTAAAATTAATCACCCAGAGAATTTTTAATGCAATACTAAATTTTTATGTGCTTATTTAACCTGAACAGAAGGTCCTAAACAGGGCAGAGAGAGAGGGAGAGAGAGAGAGAGAGAGCTTGCTAATACAAATCAGTTGGGTTGTGTCATGTTAATAATGATTTTAATAAATGAATGAATATGTGAATTAAAATGAAAAAGGGGTGTGGAGAGAAGAGTAAAGGGACATAATAAACAGCGTGGCGGTAAACGGAGAGTAAACACACTATCATTCAGTTGCGGAGCCGTCTGTATATATGCACTAATGTGCATAACGAACGCCATCCGTCACATTTATGGGCAGAAAAGGCAGCCATCATTTATTCTTGTCCTTTTATGAATTCCCTCTTCAATCATTCAAACAGGGCCTGAAAACTACTGTATGTGTGAAAAGCGGTAGAGTAGTGAGTGTTAGGTGAGACTAAAGGTACGCTGGTACGTTGTTTTTTTTTGCTGCGTTTCACGGATCTGAAAGTAGTAGGTTAACACTATAGTTAACACTAGCTGTCAGCCTGTCAACCAATACCCCACTAGACCCCACTAGACAGCTGTGGAAAATTGATAAAATCGTAAAAAAAACTTTATTCGGACGAAATATCCGGCGGCAACGTGATTGACATAAAGTGAGATCGATTTTTCCTTTTATGTTCTCAGAAACTCGCTCCGATATTCGGCCGAAGAAAATACGCACGCAGTGTGCAAACACCTTTAAAATACGTGTGTGCTGTGGAGTGTGGAACAGTTTTTGACCGAAAATGCAATGATACAAAAGTGCCATCATAGCCGCAATTTATCTCATAGCACAAAGTGTAAAGGCACCTTCTGTGATAAACCATTTTCAAGTTACAAATGAAAATATACACATTTGTGGGAGTGTACTGTGCATATAGATTGTGAAATGCTCCAAACAGTAGTATTATAACCGTCTGTCTGCATTTTTCCTTTTATTTGTCCAGAAACTGACCTCGTACTCCTCTCTGTGTGTCTCCAGTTCCAGTTCTACTCTGCTCACTGCCTCGGTCTGAGACAACAGCAGCTTCTGCGAGTCCTTCAGGGCCCTCATTATCTCCTGCATGCATATGTAGCACACACCACACACACACACACACACACACACACACACACACACACACACACACACACACACACACACACACACACACACACACACACACACACACACACACACACACACACACACACACACACACACACACACACACACACACACACACACACACACACAAACTTGATGCGAGTTTTCACATTTTCCCATGTAAGTGGATGGGTAATTTTAATGCACTAATAAATTCATTATTAATCAATAATTTGTTAAAGTGAAAAAAGAGCTTCATCAAGACCTCTGTAATATTATTATGGTCAATGCCTGTGTGAAAAGTCGGAGCGATTGGTGCAGGCAGTGAGGAGCTACGACAGTGTTTCAGACATACAGACAGACAGACAGACAGACAGACAGACAGACATTGAGTGAATTATATGATGATGATGATGATGATGATGATGATGATATCACAGTGCCAAAATAGATGGCAGAAGAATAGGGAGACAAACTAAATGGTCAAACCATTCGTGTATTTTGACTACATACTGTATACAATGTGGTGAACTTCACACTTTACCTGCTTTTCTGCTTGTTCTGTAGAAATGTGCTCCTGGAGGTACTTGTTCATCTCAGTCTCCTAGAAATGTGCAAGAAATGTAGAGGAAATCATGAACCAGCTAAACATGAACCATCCCAAACACAGCACTCCAGAATATAGTATGTGCAACCACATTGGGAATATCAAACAAGCTCCGGTCTCAAATTATTTAAAACTGTACAATGTGAATTTTCTTTCATTCTGTCGAACATCATCCTGGAGAATGGTTCAGATCGTGTTATTCGGGATCTTCATATCAATGTTTCTAAAATACCTTAAAGCAACACTATGTAACTTCACACTTCTACCCAGGCTTTGAAGCCGGTTTCCTGCTCAAGTGCTGACATTTTTACCACTGAGCTAATAGATGCTTCTGATCAGTAGTTGCTTCTGATCAGACTGAATTAAATACATGCAATTCCTTTTGGGAAGCATAGACCCTCAAGGCAAGCCTATTTTAGGCTGGTCCAGTGCATCTTGGGAACATAACTGGTACCAGCTCTTTAGAAAACAGAAAACACATTTTCAGGTCAGGATACCAATTTCAACTCCAAATAAATAAATAAATAAAACAGGTGAAGTAAACTCAATTGGAACACTAAAATAAATGGGTGACCCACTTGAAAATGTTTCTTCTGATTATTAAAGAGCTGGAAAGATGGGGACACCTTTTATCAAACTTTTAACGAACTAACAAAACTTAGGTTGAACTCAAACACGACCCATTATTATTATTATCGACTCCATTTACCATGAGAAGCCTCTGCTGAAGTTGCTGTACATGTTGTTCTCTGGCTAAATTAATGTTGTTCTCTGAACATGCCAGTGATGACACCTTGCTCTTTGTCATCTTGTTTCTCAGGACCTGCAGCTCCTGGGATGAAAACACATTCAGAACACACTGTAATTCATAATAAAAAGCACCATCATTTATTAGTTTCATATTATTATATGTTCAACTTCAAGATAATCAATGGATAGTTATGTTAACATTACCAATGGTGTGGCTTTGGCTTAAGAGCACAAAAACAATCAAGTGAACAGGAGGCCACTGGAACACACTTTTCATGGTGTACAGTATACAGGAGAATACTTATACATTTACTATGAAAACGTGCATTTCCGGACGTCCGTCACCCCACGTCTCCATATATGGTCATGCCTCGTGACATCACGTGACATCATCAGGGACGGAGATCCCTGATGTCATCAATATTAAGCCCGTACATGGGAATGCCCATATATGGAGATCCCTGATGTCATCAATATTGGCCAGCAACTCTACATCTGACCTCAAACCCTTAGATCTCCATATATAGAGCTGACTTGTTCTGACATTGAATATGTCGATCCTTCCCCATCCATCCTTCCTCTTCGATGTCCCCTTTTGACTGATACCTGTCCATTCAAACTCTAGACGGGCCCGCCCCAAAATAGTACCGGTGAAAACTAGAGTTCTCAACAGGCCCGAAGATTAAGGCCCGTCCCTATCTGGGCCCTCAGTAAACCCTGTACACTCAAGACACTGCCCCCGCTGCCACCCATAGATCTCCATATATGTAGCCGATCTGTTCTGACATTCCATATGTTGATCTGACCTCATCAAACCCTGTACACTCAAGACATATATGGCCAGTACAGAATTCATTCCATATGTTGATCTGACCCCCCATGCCAAAGCACCAGCGCTCGCCCAGCAGTCTGCCGTCACCCAGGCGGATGCGTGCACGTGATCTCGGTCGCTTCTCGCCCTCAGGGCGTCTTACTGGTAATAATAATAATAATAATAAAACAAAAAAGCCTACAGGATGAAATGTGAGTAGGAAAGAATAAAATCTCCATTGTAATGCTTTCTCACAAACCTGCTTCAGGGAGATGATGGTTGTTTCTAATTTCGTATTCACACATTTCACAGACGTCAGTCTCTTGTTAACTGTCATGGCCTCATTAACTGTGAAAGATTATACAAAAAAACACAAATATGGGAATAATGAACATACTGTTGTCATTAGTTACAGATAGATCCAGAGTCGGTGGGGCTGGTACCTACAGAAAACCCTTAATAACATGAACCCCAAATCAGTACCATTCTTTTCCAGTTTCTGGTGGGCTTCTTTGAGCACGGCACACTGTCTGGACAGAGCTCCAAAGCGTTTCTCCACCTCTCCCAGCTGGTTCAGGTGGCTGTCCTTTGATTGGCTCTGCAAGGCTAACTTCTGCTCCTATATGGAATAGTAGTAAATGATGGATGAACAATGCTTTGATGAGTAAAGTACAAAAGAATATGACAAACATACTAATGCTTTATGGTCACTACCATACAGTAGACACTACTACTGATGGCCAATGCTTTTCATGGGACAAATCCCTGAGGATATTAAAAGAAAAGAATGATGAAATGTGGGAAAAGAACATAAGATAGACTAAAGTGGAATACAGAAAACAAGCACATTATTTGTGATGAGCTGCGACCAGCTACAGTATAGGTTTGCCTAGATTAGAGGTTAGAATAAAGTACTTACATGACCATACAGTTACGTACACAGTCTGCCGTGTCTTTTAATACATTAGGATCCATTTTGAGTGGCTGAGTGACTAATACTAGCTGCTTGGTCAGAGCTAAAAACAAAAACTGCTTCTACTCTTTAATGGAAAAGATCAAAGCAGAAGCAATTGCATAATTCTCTGGATAAGCACCAAGGAAGTAGCACATGGTTTGATGTCAAACATAAAAGACAGCAGTGAAAACAGTTATGGTGTGAGTGAGAGGACCTTTGTTTAACATCGTGGCCAGTGGCTGTCTTTCTCCCTGAGATAACGGAACCAACTCAGCGCATGCCTCAAAGCGCTTTACTGCTCTTCTTCACCACCATTATTGTTTGATTGTCTGTATCAAGCACATTCTTTTCTCCTCTTTCTCACTTTCTTCCTCACTCCCTTCACTCTCACTCCCTTCTCTCCCCCATCTCTCTCTCTAGCTCTCTCTCTCAAACTACGCCATCCCTCGCCAACTCTCTCCCTTCGTTGAGCCCACTGTTATGTGAAGAAGGTTAAACCGAGCGAGGCCCAGTTATAAAATATTTTAATAGAGATATTTTCTCTGCTGTGCTGGCAGTTCAAGTGTCACACACTCCCTATCCGTTACTCCTGATGAGCTGTTCCGTCCAAACCGTCCCTCCTTTGCGCCACCCCTCGCTCCCCTCATCCTCCTCCTTTAATTTCTCTCACTCCCACATGTCCTCCGTCAACAATTTGTATAATTAGAAAAACCTTCCTTACCAGTTCACTTAATTTCTTCTCCAAACTGTACTTGAACAACTGTAAAAAAAAACAAAAAAAAAAACAGTTTATGAGTTTATTATAATTCTTAATCCAAGAATTACAATGTCCGACTTATTTTTTATAGGTTTGGCTTTTTTCTATAGGTTACAATCAGAATAAATGCCTTAATTTGTCAATGTATCTACTGTATCCATGCTATTTATTTTTTAAATCAGATACAGAAAAAGGGAATGGTACTATAGTAGTAGTACCGTATGTCCACACAGATGTAACGCCAATTAATTAATTATGGCCTTCTTCATATACAGTAGAGTTAATATTCTTGCCCTGTGATTGTGTTCTGTTAGTTCATAAGCAGTGCGACCAAATTAGAAAAATAATATAGATACTGTGTGTGTGTTTGACTGTGTGTGTGTGTGTGTGTGTGTGTGTGTGTAATACATGTATGAATGTATGCCCGCACTCTACACTCTACTTAGGTTAACCAATAAATATACATGTGCCATTTATACAAAAAACATTATATTGATAACATTATCTCTGTCAACCAATTACATAATAACCAATTACTGAATATGTATTTGTAATATGAGCAAACATCTGCTAGGTGTATTACTGTACTACTCTGATTCTTTATTATACTACCACAAAAATCGGTTACTTTAACAAGATAAAATTGCAATGTTATTTGTTCAAATAAAATGAACTGCAATAACATTTTAATACAAATTAGGAGAACAATATATTTTTTTGTTATTTACCTAGAATGACATTAAATTGCTCTGATCCAAACGACCTCTTATTTGAGAATAAGTTAAATTAAGGGAATCCATCAGACCATGTCACGACAATGAACACAATAAGGCCTCGATTTAGCCGAGCGCTTCGGTGAGCGTCTCCCAGATAGAATATCAAAAACAGTCTCCATTGTCTCAATAACGTGACTGGGCCGTTAAAGTGCACCGGAGCGTGTGGATGGCGGTAGATCACCAGCGCAGTGTCAGGCTTAAAGAGTAACGCTCCATGACCCAGACGGTGTCAAGGCATACACACTAGTACACATAGTGTATGCCCTAGCCTAGCCTCTGAGGTCAGTCATGGGATTGCTGTTATTTAACCACTAATTCCTCTAGACTTAGTAAACTGGACCCGAGTTGGCTCTGTAGTTGAACCGTACTTATTACTTTACTCATTTTCGATGAATGCACTTTTCCTTGTTCATGTATATCGGTATGTTAAGGAAATGGGCCTACTGTGGGTGAAGAAGAAATGTGAGTTTTGGCGCACATACTGATGAACTGGTATGCACTTGGTTCACACTAATGTACCTGCAATGATTTCAAGTCTTCTTTCATGCTGTTGATTTCTTTCTCTTTTAGCTCAGCAGTAAGCTCATGTTTCCCCTGAAAGGTGATAATGTTTAGAATTAATTTAAACCGCCATAAAAAAGAAAAGAAAAAAAGGCACGCTGAAGAATAACAAATCATGTCCAGACTACACAGGAAATTCTTTGTAAGGCTAAAATTATGCAACTAAATTATGACTGAATTTACTACTCTATAAATATGAACTAAATATTATCGTGAAGATGGGCTTGACTTCATACCTTATCCTCCTCAACAGCTCTAACTTTGATCTGAAACTTGATGAAAGAGCAGGAAATTTGTCATATCCTTTTGAGGAAATCAAAGGTTACAGCTAAATATCAGACAGTACACACAAGTACACAATTACCTGCTTTTTAAGGTGGTTAAGTGCTTCTACATGCTGGTTTTCCATTGTTTCAATGCGGTTTTGTAACGATTCCTGCCAAAAAAATTGTTTTTACTCAAGTCAAGACTTTCAATTATTGCATGTTGCAGCTATTACAGTACCATATTTTACAAGCCAACAACTAAAAAGGAAACCTAGGACATACTAGGTCCATTCATACTGTACCTTCTGCCACTCTAGTTCCTGATTCTTCACTACTATCTTGCTGATCTGTTCCTCATAACGTGCCTCTGCATCCTGAAATATTGAAAAGACAGAGTTTGAAATGTATACAAAATGTACCTGACAAGTCACGACCCAACATAACCAAGGCAAAAGGTTAACGGCCTTGTTCACAATCGGTAACCTCTTCTTAAGACACCTGGTGAATGAAATAATAACATGGCAAATCAGTTTACACTGAGCAATAGATGGTACAGAGTGGTCCAGAATCCTCCTCCAACTAAACATGTTGTCTCCCTCTGTCTCCCAGCCCAGACCAATACATTTCTGGAGTTGAGCCTGAACTCCTAAGTTTCTCCAGCTCGTTCCTCCATAATCGTTCATAGAATCCTCCAGAAAGAGAGAGGGGAACATTAGAAGGGAGGCGATATCCGTGGAGAGCCATCCCTGTCCTCCCTCTCCCCCTGGAGAAGGCAGGTAAAAGTCAATTGCTTTTCTATATCCACAGGACTTTTTATGTGCATGTGGGAGTTGGTCAACTCAGTGAGTTTATTTTACAAGTTCCCATTAAACTATGCTACCAGCGTGGCACTGCACTGCACTGCACAAAAAAAAGTCCACAGAAGATAAAGCTTGTTATATTTCCATGGAGAAATAATTATTTTCTGTGTGTGTGTGTGTGTGTGTGTGTGTGTGTGTGTGTGTGTGTGTGTGTGTGTGTGTGTGTGTGTGTGTGTGTGTGTGTGTGTGTGCGCCCTCACAACTATACTTGTGAGGGCCAAATATCCCCACAAGTATATGACAATTTGAGATTCACGATGGTGCACGTCTCGCACCCACAGTATAACTAACGAACAAAAATGGCCTTTATATAATTTCCGCCCGTAGTAAAACCAACATGTGTGTGTGTGTGTGTGTGTGTGCATGAGAAAAAGGAACACTAAAAGGGGTTTATTATAGTCTGTGGTTATCAATTTAAATCAAAACGACTACCGCATAGAGCCACTACTATGCAAAGGTCTATATTTCTCAGTAAATCTGACTAACATCCTCAGATTTCTCTAATATAGTATGTGTATTTCATAACAATATGACATCTACTGGGTCACTGATTCCATGACTTGATAGTTTATGGCTCTATCACCAATAGTTTTTTGAAAGTATTAACTTGCGTGTTCAATACTGCGGCACAAATAACATTTAAAGGCATTTGGAATCCTGAAATATATTTTAGACTGGAATTATAACAGAAATGAAATAAATACATTATCAGTATTCCAATATTAACCTGAGGGCCACATTAAGTGAAGGTGGGGGCTGCATGTGGCCCCAGGGGGTCCTTGAGGGAGTTCCAGGGGGTCCCCAGCTACAAATGGAACCAAACGGGTCCATATGGTTCCATGTGTACACTCTCGGAGTTAAATTAACTTTGATTTTACAATATAAATTGGGGTCTCAGAGAAAGAAATGCCATTAAATGGGGGTCCATAGCCTAATGCATGTCAAACTGGGGGTCCTTGAAATTAAACAGAATCACTGCTAGAGCCGTAAAATTCTTCTCTTATGGGGGTCCCTGGAATATCTATTCAAATGGGGGTCCGCAGGCTAATTAGTGTCAATTTGGGGTTCCTTGACATGAAATAGTTTGGGAACCACTGTGCTACAGTATACAACACAAGAGGGAGTCCTCCTGTATCGAAGCAGGAGAACAAACACAGTGGAATTTGACCTGCCCAGGAATGTCCGGCATCATCATGACATCCTCTTGCTTCTTAACCTCTCCACCCAATAACATGCCACGGGTGCTACTTTGATAGTGCCCGAGGAGGATCACATCAATTTAATGTCTCGTGTTCACATCTCAGAAAACACGATCA
>NC_136810.1:49761997-49824497 GCF_951216825.1 Electrona antarctica
TTGGCATGGGGGGTCAGATCAACATATCATGGTGGAATGAATTCTGTACTGGCCATATATGGAGCGTGTTTTGAGTGTACAGGGTTTGATGAGGTCAGATCAACATAATGAGATGTCAGAACAGGTCAGCTCCATATATGGAGATCTAAGGGTGGCAGTATAGGGCAGTGTCTTGAGTGTACAGAGTTTGATGAGGGCCCAGGTAGGGCCGGGCCTTAATTTTCGGGCCTGTTGAGAACTCTAGTTTTCGTCTGCTGCCGGCGCGGCTGCACTAATAACTTTGGTGCAGGCCGTCTAGAGTTTAAATGGACAGGTGGGTATCAGTCAAAAGGGAGACATCAAAGTGGAAGGATGGATGGGGAAGCATCAACATATGGACAGAACAGGTCAGCTCCATATATGGAGATCTAAGGGTTTGAGGTCAGATATAGAGTTGCTGGCCAATATTGATGACATCTGATGTCACAAAGCATGACCATATATGGAGGCGTGGGGTGGGTGACGGACGGACTGAATGACTGATGGGAAATGCACGTTTTCATAGTAAATGCGACTTGCGGTCGCAATAACACAGTCACGATTATGAATACCTTTCTGAATGTGGTAAATGTATCTTTTCTTCTTACTCAGGCCCATGGCGGAATTGTGTAACATTCAAGTAACTCAGGTTGCTTGTGGAAGCCACCATTCAGTTGCCCTGACAAAAGGTACAGTAAAGTGCATTAACCAGTAAAAGTAAGTAAGCCTAGGCCCGGACGGTTAGCTCAACCGTCTGGGCACCTAGGCTGCCAAGCCAGCCAGACGGCGTGCCGCGGGTTCGACTCCCGAGCCCGACGGCCTTTCCCGCGTGTCACTCCCCATCTCTCTCCCCCTTTCCTGTCTAATTACTGTACCCTATCAATAAAGACAAAAAACGCCCCAAGAAATATGAAAAAAGTAAGTAAGCCTTGCAGAGCCACGAGGCCCATAGAGCAGGAGCCTGTCTCCTGTTTCTGTAGCGTGAGGCAGCTTAATGTACACCCCCTGGACATGATGTACATGTCACAGCCTCGCAGGGACTTACCCCCAATCCAACCCTTGATGCTGAGTGCCAAGCAGGGAGGCACTGGGTCCCATTTTTCCCAGTCTTTGGTATGACCCGGCCCAGCCGGCCAGTGATCGAACTCCGAATTCCAGTCTCAGGGCAGATACTAACCACAAGGTCACTGAGCTGGTAAATTAACCAGTAAAACAGATCTTGTCGTCTTTGCCAAAATTGCTCTCTTCACAGGAGCCTAAAGCCTGATTTATGCTTAGGCAACAAAGCTTCAACTTCAATAATCTTGAGAAAAACTGAGCAAAGAAAAAGGTTGACGTGTACGTGACACTTTTTTTGCCGAAGCATAAATCGATGGATAAATGTATGTATCCGTACGTGTGTAATGTACATACTGTCATACTGAGTGCACATATAGTCACTCACATTAATGTCACTGCAGGTGGGCAGGTTTACACCTGGGGGAAGAACTCCAGTGGCCAGCTTGGTATAGGAGAGGTGAAGGCGACCATTAGCTCCCCACAACACCTCACGTCTCTGTCAGCCGTCCCCCTGCTTCAGGTGACTGCTGGGGGGGAGCAGAGCTTCGCCCTCTCACGGTCCGGGACTGTGATTGGATGGGGCAAGAACAGCTCAGGACAGCTTGGCCTTGGGGACAGAACAGGTACAGTACTGCCCAGTTTAACCACATGCAAGCCCGATTCATTCTTCGTCGCACGGCGGTGTCGTGCGGAGAAAATAGCCGACCTACAGGCTCATAGATTGGACATTTTCACTGCATGTCACCATGAGATGGAGAATAAATTGGGCTTAACTTGCTTGGTGACATTTGGATGCTTTTCTATAGACCGACACATCCCAACTCTTGTTCATGGTTTGAACATGAAGAAAACCACAGAGATTTCCTCAGGACAAGACCATACTGCAATACTGACAAAGGTAACATTGTAATCAGGTGTAGTTTGTGTGTTATTATGTGTTGAACGCCCTATGCCGGGTCAAGATCTGACATTTACACTTTAGGTTATGGTTAAAACATATATGTTATATACTGTATAATATATTTGTTTTTTTCAGGGTGGCACCGTGTTTACATTTGGCTCTGGGCAATATGGGCAACTGGGACACAACTGTTATCGAGATGAACTGCATCCTCGCCTTGTTGCAGAGCTCTGGGGGGCAAAGGTCATCAAAATTGTGTGTGGAAGGTAGGTACTGCATGCTAATGTAATGCTGCGCGCGCACACACACACACAGACACACACACACACACACACACGACAGGATCAAAAACATACACGACAGGAACAAAAACACAGTCTCTTGATGCAAAGGTACAGTACAATCCAGAATGTGTTTGTAAGAACCTTAATATTTGGTGTATTTGGTCTTGGCAGTGCTTATGTCAAAAGGTCTGACCTTCTTTCTAATAAATCATCAGACCACAATTTATTTTCAATGATGGAGCCATACTAAATTGTCTCAGCACTACCTGGGCTATGTCAAAGTTTAGTTTGAGAACCACTACTCCAACATGAGCTGCAAAAGGTCCATAGAAAAAAGTATAGTGTAGCTTCAATGTTACTGCTTCCTGTCGATGTTGATATATTTTTGTCTTCTTAACCAGACATCATACACTGGTGTTAACAGACTCCAAGAAAGTCTATTCCTTTGGATGTGGAGAGCAAGGTCAGCTAGGACGTGAATGGGGGAGGAATCAGTCTGTGCCTCTACCAGTTCAACTGTCACATGGTAACTACAGGTGTCATATAGTACATATATAAGTGTTTCCCAAACAGGAAATGCTGTTTCCCTGTTTGGGATTTGGTAAAAATCTGATAGTGTTGGGAGAAATTATTTTAATTTCAATTAGTTTTTTGATTCATTATTAATGAATGGGTTAGGTTATTATTTAAAAGTAATTATGTTTTATGAATGAATTAAAAATAATCGAAAGAATAAAATACTAATGAAGTAGTCCACTGCTTTAGATGATTATCAAGAGCAAATTGTGTATATTGGAATAAAAAACAAACGTTTCTGCCAATATTCCAGACACTGTTGCTGATCTGAAAGTCAGGCACATCTGTGCAGGAGGAAACGCTTCATTTGCAATGTGCACTGTTGATCAGGTATTAACATCCAGACAATGATTAAGAGAATTTTGTGCTTAAGTGTGTGGTGTGTTGTCTGAAAAGAAATGTGTGTGTGTGTGTGTGTGTGTGTGTGTGTGTGTGTGTGTGTAATCATTTTATTCGCAGGAATTTCACGAGGGATCAACCAATCAGAATCTAAAAGAGACACGGCAATGTTTAGATGACATGATTGACATATGGAGAAAGATACAAAAGTAAGTGGCAGGACATAGTACTATTTGGTAATATGCAGGTCTGCAGTACAAGTTTCCAATACTATGACCTAATTCAGGTGTTCTCGACGCTTTTGGCATGTCTCGCAAAATAATTTGGGGACCCCCAGGTTGAGAACCTCTGAGTTTGTATGGCTCTACTCTAGTCTAGTGCAGTGAACTACACTACATGATGTCTTCACAGGGAAATTGAAAGCAAATTTTCCTCAGCATCCTTTTTGAACGGAAGTTTCCTTGACAGAAGGTAAAACCAGTGTTCAACTTTTTTATTTAATTGTCTGTGAATTTGTTGTTTGCTTTTGTGTTTATGTTATTGTTTTGTCTTTTTTTTTTTACTAGGGGTGATAAACACTTCAATACTTCACCAAAATATTCTGGCCTGAACTTGCTTCTTGCACGACGTGCTTTCAATAAGCAAAGTGACAAAGTGTTGGAAAAGGTACTGTTCTCATCTGACTGGAACTATTCTTTAACGTTATTACTGCTTCTAAAGCATATTATGTATGTTTAAAAATTGTTATAGACAATATACAGATTTAGTGTTTAAAAACTGATTGTTTAGATTGTTGTTTTAGAAGTTGTGATGGCAAATTGGTAACCACTTTTCATTTTAAATGTAGTATTTAATTCCTTTATTTGTAGTTGTAAGGCCCAAAGTCCCAAACCACACCAGCTGCAACTCCTTGCATCAACTCCTTGCAACTACAAATGCAAATGCAACTACTATCCTTGCAACTACTCGCAACTCCTTGCAACAAAACAAACCACACCAATGCAACTCCTTGCAACTGCCATTGGGAATAATGGCTGCAAGTAGTTGCATGGGGAGAATACGAGACCGCTCGCCCCTTTTCCAACTCGCCCCAGGCGTACAGCCGGCGGAACAGCGCGGCCTGGTATTCCTAAAGTAATCTAAGTAAATTATGCTTAAATGGTTAAACCTAACCTTATTCCTAACCTCAACCTCAGTAAAACGATGCCTAAACCTAACCCTATTCTTAAACTTAACCCTAGTAAAACTATGCCTAACCCTAAACTTATTTCTAACCTTATTCTCAGTAAAACAAAATAAATAATACAAGAACCGCCGCACCGAGCTGTCGGCGTGAGGTCGGCGGAAAAATTCTGGGGCGAGTTGGAAAAGGGGCGAGCGGACCTGGTAACCATGGGGATCCTCTAGTGTGGTTAGGGCTTAAGTCTACTCTATGCTACAGTATGCATCATTCAGCACATAGCCTACCTGTACATTAACACACACACGCACACACACGCGCACACGCACACACACACTGACTGGCAGTAAGTAACTCTGACCTCTGTCCTTTAAAAAATACCAGATTGAATCTGTTGTCTTGCACGCGCTGCTTCCGTCCCTTGACGAGGCACCACTTGGAGTTGAAGGACTGCGGATCTTCCTGCTTCTGACTGAGCTACTGAGGGTCCTCCAGAAACGGAGGACCCTCCGTTTCTGCCAGAGCACCGAGCTAACTGAGGCGGTCGCTGCAGCCATGCTCAGACTGCCCCCAGACAGCCTCCAAGTCCTAGGTCATGTCACCACCATTGCTAATAATGACGCAACCCTTCTAGTTACACTAGTGTAACGAGAAGGGTTGCGTCATTACAGTGTTGTAAAATCGTAATAGGAAGAGTGCCATCCTTAGCACATTGCAGTTTTGTACATTTATTAGATTTAACACAGTTTTAACATGTTAATTTTATGTTCCTACAAAAACAACCTCAAAACGTAACATTGCGGACAAATGCTAAACAGCTGTGTTGAAATTGAATTATTATTTTTTGATTGATTCAACTATATAGCAATTTACTATTTTTTTGTTATATATTTGTTTGTTTGTTTGTTTTCCACAGGTTATTGGTGGTCTTCACTGAAGCGTCCCACTATGATCAAACATGTTAAGCTGTGGAGGAACGCCCTGTCATTGATTTTTCTAACCACATCTTCCATTACTGATGGCCGCAGAGTTGGAGTAAAAAACCTGCTGAAAGTTCTTCAACTTCTATACAGAGTTGGTATCATTTTTGTTATTATTATTATTATTATTATTATTATTGTTGTACCTTATCTTATTAACATAGCATGATGAACTTGTCTTAAAGGAAAATGACAAGATTGTCAGACCTCAGAAAATTGCAGAAAGCACATTCTGTTTGAAGATACTTTTCAACCAATCCTTTCTTGCGGACGATCTGAGACTTTGGCGTAATGCAAAGGTAAAATCGCACCGGAGTACAAACCATTTATGCAAATGTTGACAAAATATGAGTGAATTAATCATGTCATGGGTTCCAGTCCAGCTCATACCCAGTCACATGTTGTGTATTGTTTCATGAATCATGTCTGACTTGTTTCTATCTGTCTTAAGAAGTAAGTCACTTAATAAGTACAGCTACTGTATCTCTACACCCCTTTCAGAATATGAATGACATGCCAGCTGTAATTTGCCGTTTCCCCTTTGTGATGAACCTGCAATGCAAGATACAGCTTTTTGATATTAATGCAAACATCGCAATAGTAAGTTACTAGCTAGGCATAAACAACTCAACAATTTCTCGCACGCACGAACGCACACGCGCGCGCACACACACACACACACACACACACACACACACACACACACACACACACACACACGTTTCAATTAAAATGTTATGTTCAATTAACTGACTGACTAACAGTGCTAATTCTCAGGAAGTGCATAATAGTAGATTTGTTTTAATGTATTGCAGGCACACCATCAAATGAATCCCTTTGGGGTTGTGCCAATGCTTCCGCAGACAGCCTCCGATACACACTTTGAGTTGAAGCTGAAGCGTGCAACACTTGTAGAGGACACCTTTGAACAACTTGGTAAAACCGACGATGTTCACTTCAAGAAACCACTTCAGGTAAATACAACTCATATTCCTAAGTAATCATTTTTGACTTGAGTGTTTCACAATTTCCAAATTCACATAATAAAATTAACATTCACATAAACAAATTAAAGGGTGACTTACTGACTTTACAATTAAATGCCTGTGGTTTCTTTCTCAGGTATACTTGGACGAAGACACCAAAATTACGAACGTCTACATGAACGACTTCTTCCTCCATTTATTTGATGAGCTGCTGTTACCTAAATCGGGGATGTTTTTATACAATGACACCAAAACATTGGCATGGTTCCCCTCTAAAGTAAGACTTCTCTCAGATTACAAAGAAATTACAAATATTTTCTCTCTGAGATAAAGAGAGACAGGACCAATACACAAGCACAAATTTAAACTTCCGCATGTCCAAAATTAAACCTTTTATAATCCCCAACAGGCAACATTGAGGGAAAAGCAATACTTCCTGTTTGGGGTCCTATGTGGACTGGCCCTATACAACAAGAATATGATACACTTACCCTTCCCAATGGCTCTGTTCAAGAAGCTGGTCAATGTAACTCCATCACTAGAAGATCTGATAGAATTCAGTCCACAGGAGGGAAAGTAAGTGGGATAAAAAATATGTTGTACTCCTTATTGGAAATACTCCAAATATGGGGGGTAAAAAGTAATTTAAACAGGTGTTAAAAGTCACTCACTGTCATGTTTGATTTTTCTTCCTTTCAAGGAGTCTTCACTACATCTTGGAAGACTATTTAGATGATGATATAGAAAGCTTGGACATGTATTTTTCAGTAGGTATTCTAGTGAGGACTGACTTCCTTCAATAATAAAATCAATTCTCCTTGTTTTTACCTCTTTAAACTAAAGCATCTTAAGTGTTCCCCCCCCCTCATATTAACAGATTGTCTGGGATGGGGCAGTGGTGGAACTTGATCCCCAAAACCCTGGAAAGCCAGTGACAAGTCGGAATAAGTAAGACTGTTGAAAAAAAACATTACAATTGTGCTGTCTATAATGAATCTTGATGATATACAATTTGTATACATACACATTCACACATGCACGCACGCACTGAAGTTCTCAACGGGCCTGAAAATTAAGGCCCGGCCCTAACTGATCAGGCCCGAGGCCCGGCCCGACTAATAGCACTAATTAGACGTTTTAGCACCTAAAACGTCGGATCGGGTTTGGGCAGTATTTGAGAACTCTACACAGTCACAGAGTAAAAGTGAAACGCCAGTCAGCACCATCTTCATAATAGATGAATATACACAAACAAACAAGACAGAACAGAACTATTCTTTTTATTATTATAAAAAAATGCAATATAATGAATATATATATATTATTATTTTTTCTTCATGGAGTCCGAGGCCCGGCCTTTGAGAACTCTAGCATGCACGCACGCACATACACAAACAAGAACATTATTGTACTTAATGCCTGGCAGCTTGTAGCTAGCGTACATTCTCCATCCTGTGGGATACATGAATTGGTTTGGTGTATGAGGCCGACCTAGAGAGACGGTACACCAAACCAATTCATACATCCCACGGGATGGAGAATGTAGGCTTTTATTATGCTTTTATTGTGTACCAATAAAAGCTCTGTGTTGTGATGAAATAGGAAGGAGTTTGTGGATGCCTATGTGAACCATGCTTTCAACAAGTCAGCAGGAAAGCTGTTTGAGGAGTTCAGAAAAGGTTTCTTCAAGGTGTGCGACGCAGACGTGGTGGAGTTGTTTCGGCCACACGAGTTGAGAGATCTGCTGGTGGGGAAAGAGAACTACGATTGGGAGAAACTGAAAAAGGTCCGTAACCCATGTTCCCTCAAGCTGTCATGAATCATCTGTATCTCCACTAATAACCAATCAATAACCAGTGATTGAATTGGCACCAATGTTTTGCTTACTGTCAATGCATTAGAACACGACGTATGAAGGCGAGTACCATGCCAGCCATCCCAACATACTGATGTTTTGGGAGGTTTTTGAGGAACTGACTGAAGATGAGAAGAAAGCTTTCCTTTGTAAGTACTCCACAAAATGTCTTTGAAAAAACAAAAACATTTGATAGTGACATGACATCTAGCATCTATTTCCAATCAAATCAAAGTTTATTTATATAGCACATTTGCATTGCCAAAGACAAACCAAAGTGCTGAACAAGAACATTGTGACATAAAATAGCAAACAAAGCAAAAGAGAAAGCAGAAGTACATACGTAGTCAAACAGAAGCAACATTTAAAGCCAGAGAGAAAAGGTGTGTCTTTAAAAGAGATTTTAAAACACCCAGGGACTGGGCAGAACGAATGGGAAGAGGCAGGCATTCCGGACCGGGCACTAGAGGAGAATCGGTCACCTCTAGTGACACAGCGTGAATCTATTCTACCTCCGAGCATAGACATGGTAACGCCCCGGCCTACCGACACTGTCCGAGACGCGAGGTTACTCCGTGGTGGGACTGGGAAATAATACAAGAAAATGACAGCTTGGCACGCGTGACAGAATACAGCCTTGTAACTAACTTGTAAGTTTTATTTTTGTAGAAGAGGCAAACTAATATTGTTTATGCCGTTTGCGTTGATTGAATAATTGATTGAACACGTACGCGTACGTTCATGTTGTACTATGATTTGATTTGGGTTTGTTCTAAATAAAGTGTTAGTGTTGATTATCTAATTATAGAATAAATATGAAGGGAAAAGAGACCTTTTTACAGTACAATAATGTTTCAAGTTTACACAATAATCAACACAACCACTTTATTTAGAACACACCCCAATCAAATCATATTACGGCATACGTGTTCAATCAATTATTGTCTATGCTCGGACGAAGAATAGATTCATACAGTGACACATGAGGTTTCAGGTACAATCAAGAGCAGTTGGTCAGCTGACCTCAAGGGCTCTGGCTTGACCTCTGGCTGGGATGTATGGCTCAATGAGCTCACAAAGGTTTGGAGGGGGCAGCCCATTTTGGGCTTTAAAAACAAACAATAACAAGTTAAAATGAATTCTAAAACGAACTGGGAGCCAAGTTGTAGGCATCCGAGTCCATATCAAAAAGACAAAAACAGGAGCTCCACAACACTGGTGACATGGTGGTGCCTAGCTCACATCCTACCACCAACAACTCAATCTGTTTGATACTGGCACAATTTTATACTCAGCTGGAGGCAATTAGTTTGGACTCATGTCAAGGGGTAGATTAACAAATACGGTATACAAATCACATTACAACCCCCCCTCTGCCATCCTGACCTGGTCCAGCCCAATTACACTGGAACTTGGAAGACAGCAGTTTTCAATGCTCACTTAACAAATTGTCTTTGATGCTGGTGACTGACGGCGGAGCTCCACCGGGCGCGTCAGCCTTGCGTCTCCGTCACCGTCAGGGAATGTTTGCTTTTGCTTTTTAATCAATGAAGGGTGGCTCCACTGTCTGCGTTGCGCTGCGTTCGGTGACTGCTTTAAAATTGCCCCGGTTCGTTTTTTTGACGCACGCACGCACGCACGCACGCACGCACGCACGCACTCACTCACTCGTCCAGTGGAGCCCCGGCGCGATATTGTCATTTATTTTTACCACATGCTACATGCAGCACTCAACACATAAAATGTGACTATAAAATGTAAATGTAACACTGCATTGACTTTCTGTGTTAAAAATGCCGGCACCCACCCACCCACACATACTGTTGTGTTTTTTTTATAGTATTTCTGACTGGATGTGATCGCGTGCCCATCCTCGGCATGGACCAGATCCGGATGACAATAAGAGTCTTGTACAACTCCACCCAGCAGTACTTCCCTGAGGCGCTGACATGCCACTCTATTCTGGAACTGCCCGTCTACCCTACCAAGGAAACGCTGCAGGCCCGCCTCACTGAGGCTCTGATGCACAATAGAGGCTTCTTAAAGTGACTGTGAATGTTAAATGGCAGTGGTGGGAAGTAACCGATATGTACATTAACTAACTTACCAAGTAGCATACAGTGAAGCATTGTGAGCTTGTAGATCTGATATTTTCAACATTTGAAAACTTGAAATGGGACATTCTGCACAATGAGTACTTTTACTTGTAATTTTAAGTACATTTTGATACCAATACTTTTGTACTTTTAATCAAGTACACTTTGCCTTTCCGAAAATGTAGGCCTATTACATGTAATACTCTTGTTGAACAAGAGTATTTATATATTACAGTATTGGTACTTTTACTTAACTAAGAAATTGAGTCATTTTTCCACCACTGAACTAAATGGTGAGGGGCTGCACAAACATTAGCTTGGAAGCTAACCGGTGCATGTAGACATGTACAGTAAATCTGCTTTCTGCTTCATTTCTCATGGGCTACTCTTAGATGTGTGCATTGTAAATCAATTTATTTTATGATTGGCCTTGCCCTGTATGACATAAAAAGTTTTTGGAGAATAAATGAGAGTGACAGAGATTAAAGAACAGGGTATTCTAGGGTAATTAACAGGTACGGTCGCTACAGAGTACAGAGATCGACTACTATACAATCAAATAAATCTGTATACAAGATCATTTCAGATTTCAGCAGGAAGAAGGAGGGAAATACTAAATTAACTGAGTTGGTAAAGGGGCGAGTTGTTTGATATTCTATTATAGTGACCACTAGATGGCGCTTCGTTCTATCTGTTCAATTGATGGAAGTATTGGAAATTTGGAGATTGTCAGATTGAACGCTTTCTTGAAAATATTTTAGTAAAATCTGAAAGACTGAAACCTATCAATCATTCTTCTAACTAGACTCAGTCAAGCAGTTAACCACAGTTTATGTTAAAGCTCCAGTTTGATGCGTCCATCCACACACAGACTAATGTGTCTGTGGCAGCCAGGACTTATCCATGTCTGTATATTGTTTTTAATTTGAAAAATAAATATATTGTGAAAAAAGAATAAAATGAATTAATGTTATTACTATTGTTTGTGTAATGTGCGATGGAAGCACTGACTGTACTGATAAGAGTGAACTATTGAATGACAGTCTTCAGGTTCTTTTTTTGTTATAATTTTTATCCCACGATTTTGCAACCCATTTTTTTCCACCCAGTGTCAATTATCTAATGTAATCCTGGGCGCTACACTTCCTCTGCCAACCTGGGGGGGGGGGGGGGGGGGGGGCAGCGGACTGACCTCATGCTTCCTTCTTTTTATGATGAATTCCTGTTCTGTTCTTTGTCTATATAGAAGTGTCTATTTGTACGTCTCTAAATGTTTTGATGAATTGAACGGTAACAAGACAACTCACCCCTTTTGCCACTTTTGGTGAGTTGTCAGGACAACTCACCCCGAACGTCCGGACAACTCACCAGGGGTGAGATGTCTTCACTTTCGGGGGTGAGATGTCTTCACTTTCGGCCACTTTCGGGGTGAGTTGTCTTCACTTTTGGGGTGAGTTGTCTGACTGAATATGTAGCCTTTGAGCTCTTTTATATACTTTACTGAACTAATGGTGACATAGTTCCTATTGGATATTGAAGTAGTCTATTTTCAGAACTTTACAACAACAACAACAATTTCTACAATAATATATAAGTATAATTAAGTCAAGGCATGATAGCACAATCACAATATAGGCTACAGATGTAAATATATTTATGACACAGTAAAATGTCGAAAATGAGTGCTATTCCCCTTTAAGTATGTCAAGGTCAAATTCATACATTTAATAAACCTTACAAATACAAACATTATTGTTTGTATGTAGGCTACCCAGTAGCCTACCCATATGATTAGATGAATGTGCAACATTGTTTCCATCTTCCAAGCATATTCCTGCCAAAATGGAGATCTTAAATTGTTGAAAATGTCTTTAAATCTCTGATTCCACTCATTTCCTTGTATAATCTGAATGATTTATCCCATTTATCCTTAATACAATCTAGATTCATTCAACCTTATCTTCCTGAATTAAAGTGTGTGTGTGTGTGTGTGTGTGTGTGTGTGTGTGTGTGTGTGTGTGTGTGTGTGTGTGTGTGTGTGTGTGTGTGTGTGTGTGTGTGTGTTTGTGTTTTAAACTTCTGAAGAAATGTGAACTGAACCCCTCCTAATTTGGTTACCCCAGATGGCTGAATGGTTATATACGGTCACTTGTAATTTCTCACATGCTAATGTATAACTAGCAGTAGCCATATCATCATCGTTGTTGGGGGGGGGACACACAATATTGCTTTGCTATTCAGATGTAATTCAGTCAGTATAAGTAGGCCTATTAGAACTGTGATTGATTGATCATGCGTCCGCTGGGAGTGCAGTCTAATTAGCAACTTTGTACAGCCGTGAGACTCTGCCTTTGAATCGCAAACATTATCCACAAACGACCCCCCCCCCCCCCCCCCTCAATGCTGCATAGAGAGTGAGAGAGAGAGACGCTCTACTCCAGTACTCCTTACTTACAAGGCCTACTGGGTGCCACGGAAAGTACAGACAACTCACCCCGCAATGCAGTGGCGTGCACAGACATTTAGAGGGGCAGGTGCTCAAGTTAAAAAAGGGCACCTTGTGCAGCGCGTGGAACCGGCCGGTTGCCTTAATCCATTTTGGGCGGGAACCCCTTTTGGTGTTAGCATTATGTTATGCTTTAGCTATTGAAAAATAGCAGATCTACAAGCTCATAGCGCGCCACCGAGTGGCGCGCTATGAACTTGTAGGTCTGCTATTTTTGAAATAATCAAAATCTTTTTTTTTCAAAAGGGCACATTGCCAAAAGGGCAGGGGGTGCTCTAGCACCCCCTAGTGTCTATCTGTGCACGCCACTGCCGCAATGTCAGAAAGTGATGAGTTGTCCGGACTTTCGGGGTGAGCTGTCCGTACTTTCTCGCCCAACTCGCCCCAGCGGAAAGTACAGACAACTCACCCCGACATGTCAGAAAGTGAAGACAACTCACCGGGGTGAGTTGTCCAGTATTCGTCGCATGGACATATTGGGCTAGATTAGAAGACCATATATTGATAGTACCAACACGGCGGGAAATTCAAGGAAATGTCAGAACTCAGAACCCACGCCTCGAGAGCAAATTTACGACACGTAGGCCTACGTTTCGTTTGTGAGACGAAAAAAAGCGTCTCATAAACGAAGGTTCTGGTTTCTGTTTCTTAGCCCAAAAAGCAAAGACAGAATTCTTGTTGTGTTTGTTCACAATGACACCAAAACAACACGTTTAGGTTTAGCTAGCAAGAAAGAGGAGAAACATAGCTGCTGCTTACCACTGTGACACCCGCTGTCAGTCAAACTAAAACTTCAACAACAACAAATCAAATGACCAGACGTGTACACATATAAAATAAAGTAAAATGAACAGTTATTTTTAGTTATTAGGTAATTAGGCTATTGTGCAAACTGCAAAGTTATAAAATCAACAACGCACGACTTCAGCTCGCCTCGTCGTGACATGGAGTACACAAATTATGACAGCTCTGCAGCAGGTGTCAATGAATGCCTGATTATTAATTTCTCCACCGGGTGGGTGGAGAAAATAGGTTTTGTATTCCCTTTTATATATTAAAAAAAAATGATGTAGAAAAAAAAAAACGTATGCCGAAAACACTATAGTGTTTTCTGCATAAGTGTGCCCTGAATGTTAATGTTATTTTGTATTTATTTATTTTACCCATAGGCCTATTTGTCCCTAGAAATGTTAGTTTTAATATGACTGGATGAACAAGTAAATATTAACCATAGTTTCAGCAGAATATAATTGGAGCACTAATATTGTTTAAAATAATGATTTCAATATATATACACCTCTAAATGTGACGTTAATCACACAACATGAGTCGACTGTAGCTAGATTATAAATTACGAAAAATATCAGAGTTAAAAAAGAAATAGTCGATATTACAAAGCTGCTATGGTGTGGCCAGTGGCAGTGGCAATGGTATGTGCTGCCATCTGGCGGTTAGATTTTGATATTGCAGGTTGTTTCATACTACCTCAGCTCAGTCTACTCTACTGAACTCAGAGATGTATAGGCTATTGTTTTACAAAAAAGTTATTGAAAAAATGAATAAATAAAATGAATAAATAAATAAAATAAAATACGCCCTCTAAAACGCACATGGCTTTTGGGTGGTCACTGGTCTGGGATGGAATCCTGCCCACAATGCTGATTCCTCTGCACAGCTTTGCAGCCAGCAGGTGGCATACTGTCATCAACTCAACTCAACACAATAAACAGACATGGGTTTTTAACTTTCAGTTTCGCTTTTTATACGTAGGCCTAACGTAATCGATCAATGACACTTGACTTTCGTTTCTTTGATACCGACACCCAAGCTCAGCTGATATAAAAAGTACCAGGAGAATGACAGTTTCACACAGTGATGTTTTCGTGGGGAGAGGACGCCCCTCGTGGGCTTGGCTCAAAGACAGCGTCTACCTGCATTACAAATGCTGCCAGGACTGATGAAAGTGCAAATAATATATATTTTTTCTCATCTCAAATCAAGGAGTTTTCAAAAAGTCGCAGTGTCAGCGCTTTGATCAAAAACAATGGAGATGCGTTCGTCGTTCACACAAATATTGTAGATGAAAAGATCGTCACGGGAAAACAGAGTAAGTAGTTGTTTATTTTTGCATTATTAGGCTATTATCATCATCATCATCATCATCATTTATGTAATGTTATATAGAGTTCTTGACTACACTTAAGCATAATGATGGCCATATCTGATTGTCTTTTTGTGTTTTTCTTGTAGAGCATGTGAAGTGCAAAGAAAAGATCAATGTTGTGAGTTGTAGTGATGATACTGTCACTCTCCTGTCTGAAGGAGGGAGGGTGTTCATCCTGGACACAGCTTGCACTCCAAGGTAAAGTGGTTCAGTTGAGTACAAAATGGGACATTTTTTTGAGCTGTGGCACTCACCGGTGGCACCTCATCCTAAAGGGTGAGGTCGCGTGCACGCATCCGCCTGACCTGGATGACGGCAGCCTGCTGGGCGAGCGCTGGCGCTTTGGCATGGGGGGTCAGATCAACATATGGAATGAATTCTGTACTGGCCATATATGGAGCGTGTTTTGAGTGTACAGGGTTTGATGAGGTCAGATCAACATATGAGATGTCAGAACAGGTCAGCTCCATATATGGAGATCTAAGGGTGGCAGTAGGAGCAGTGTCTTGAGTGTACAGAGTTTGATGAGGGCCCAGGTAGGGCCGGGCCTTAATTTTCGGGCCTGTTGAGAACTCTAGTTTTCGTCTGCTGCCGGGCGCGGCTACACTAATAACTTTGGTGCGGGTCGTCTAGAGTTTAAATGGACAGGTATCAGTCAAAAGGGAGACATCAAAGTGGAAGGATGGATGGGGAAGGATCAACATATGGACAGAACAGGTCAGCTCCATATATGGAGATCTAAGGGTTTGAGGTTAGATGTAGAGTTGCTGGCCAATATTGATGACCACAGGGATCTCCATCCCTGATGATGTCACGAGGCATGACCATATATGGAGGCGTGGGGTGGGTGACGGACGGACTGAATGACTGACTCCCATGCACAGTCACGATTATGAATACCTTTCTGAATGTAGTAAATGTATTTTTTCTTTTTACTCAGGCCCATGGCGGAATTGTGTAACATTCAAGTAACTCAGGTTGCTTGTGGAAGCCACCATTCACTTGCCCTGACAAAAGGTACAGTAAAGTGTATTAACCAGTAAAAGTAACCAGTAAAAGTAAGTAAGCCTAGGCCCGGACGGTTAGCTCAACCGTCTGGGCACCTAGGCTGCCAAGCCAGCTGGACGGCGTGCCTCGAGTTCGACTCCCGAGCCCGACGGCCTTTCCCGCGTGTCACTCCCCATCTCTCTCCCCTTACCTGTATAATTACTGTAACCTATCAATAAACAAAAAACGCCAAAAATATATCTTTAAAAAAAAGGAAGTAAGCCTTAATGTACACCCCCTGGACATGATGTACAGTCAAGTACATGTCGCAGGGACTTACACCAATCCAACCCTTGATGCCGAGTGCCAAGCAGGGAGGCACTGGGTCCCATTTTTCAGAGTCTTTGGTATGACCCGGCCCAGCCGGGCCAGTGATCGAACCCCGAATTCCAGTCTCAGGGCAGATACTAACCACAAGGTCACTGAGCTGGTAAATTAACCAGTAAAGCAGGATCTTGCCACCTTTGCCAAAATTGCTCTCTTCACAGGAGCCTAAAGCCTGATTTATGCTTAGGCAACAAAGCTTCAACTTCAATAATCTTGAGAAAAACTGAGCAAAGAAAAAGGTTGACGTGTACGTGACATGACACTTTTTTGCCGAAGCATAAATCGATGCACATATAGTCACTCACATTAATGTCACTGCAGGTGGGCAGGTTTACACCTGGGGGAAGAACTCCAGTGGCCAGCTTGGTATAGGAGAGGTGAAGGCGACCATTAGCTCCCCACAACACCTCACGTCTCTGTCAGCCGTCCCCCTGCTTCAGGTGACTGCTGGGGGGGAGCAGAGCTTCGCCCTCTCACGGTCCGGGACTGTGATTGGCTGGGGCAAGAACAGCTCAGGACAGCTTGGCCTTGGGGACAGAACAGGTACAGTACTGCCCAGTTTAACCACATGCAAGCCTGATTCATTCTTTGTCGCACGGCGGTGTCGTGCGGAGAAAATAGCCGACCTACAAGGTTATAGATTGGACATTTTCACTGCATGTCACCATGAGATGGAGAATAAATTGGGCTTAACTTGCTTGGTGACATTTGGATGCTTTTCTATAGACCGACACATCCCAACTATTGTTCATTGTTTGAACATGAAGAAAACCACCGAGATTTCCTCAGGACAAGACCATACTGCAATACTGACAAAGGTAACATTGTAATCAGGTATAGTTTGTGTGTTATTATGTGTTGAACGCCCTATGCCGGGTCAAGATCTGACATTTACACTTTAGGTTATGGTTAAAACATATATGTTATATACTGTATATATTGTTTTTTTCCAGGGTGGCACCGTGTTTACATTTGGCTCTGGGCAATATGGGCAACTGGGACACAACTGTTATCGAGATGAACTGCATCCTCGCCTTGTTGCAGAGCTCTGGGGGGCAAAGGTCATCAAAATTGTGTGTGGAAGGTAGGTACTGCATGCTAATGTAATGCTGCTCACACGCGTGCGCACACACGCACACACACACACACACACACACGACAGGAACAAAAACATAGACTCTTGATGCAAAGGTACAGTACAATCCAGAATGTGTTTGTAAGAACCTTAATATTTGGTGTATTTGGTATTGGCAGTGCTTATGTCAAAAGGTCTGACCTTCTTTCTGATAAATCATCAGACCGCAATTTATTTTCAATGATGGAGCCATACTGAATTGTCTCACCACTACCTGGGCTATGTCAAAGTTTAGTTTGAGAACCACTGCTACAACAAAGTATAGGGTAGCTTCATTGTTACTGCTTCCTGTAAATGTTGATATATTTTTGTCTTCTTAACCAGACATCATACACTGGTGTTAACAGACTCCAAGAAAGTCTATTCCTTTGGATGTGGAGAGCAAGGTCAGCTAGGACGTGAATGGGGGAGGAATCAGTCTGTGCCTCTACCAGTTCAACTGTCACATGGTAACTACAGGTGTCATATAGTACATATATAAGTGTTTCCCAAACAGGAAATTCTGTTTCCCTGTTTGGGATTTGGTAAAAATCTGATAGTGTTGCGAGAAATTCTTTTCATTTCAATTAGTTTTTTAATTATCATTATTTAAAAGTAATTATTTTTTATGAATGAATTAAATAAAATTGAAAGAATAAAATACTAATGAAGTAGTTCACTGCTTTAGATGATTATCAAGAGCAAATTGTGTATATTGGAATAAAAAACAAACATTTCTGCCAATATTCCAGACACTGTTGCTGATCTGAAAGTCAGGCACATCTGTGCAGGAGGAAACGCTTCATTTGCAATGTGCACTGTTGATCAGGTATTAACATCCAGACAATGATTAAGAGAATTTTGTGCTTAAGTGTGTGGTGTGTTGTCTGAAAATAAGTGTGTGTGTGTGTGTGTGTGTGTGTGTGTGTGTGTGTGTGTGTGTGTAATCGTTTTATTCGCAGGAATTTCACGAGGGATCAACCAATCAGAATCTAAAAGAGACACAGCAATGTTTAGATGACATGATTGAGATCTGGACCTCTGAATTCAGTCCAAAGTTATGGAGAAAGACACACAAGTAAGTGGCAGGACATAGTACTATTTGGTAATATGCAGGTCTGCAGTAACCTGACTCCGCCAGAAGGGGCAGCAGAGAGTACACTGGGTTCCCCCCTCCTGCTCCCATCTGGGAACTCTCAGGCAGACTAGATGCTCCGGCCACAAAACGGCCTGGTCAATCAGCGTTCCCAGATGGGAGCAGGAGGGGGGAACCCAGTGTACTCTCTGCTGCCCCATCTGGCGGAGTCAGGTTAGGTCTGCAGTACAAGTTTCCAATACTATGACCTAATTCAGGGGTTCTCAACGTTTTTGGCTGGGGACCCCCGAAAATGCTTTGGCTATGTCTCACCATGTCTCGCAAAATAATTAGGGTACCCCCAGGTTGAGAACCCCTGAGTCATAATTTGTATGGCTGTAGAACTCCATAGTACTCTACTCTAGTCTAGTGCAGTGAACTATACTACATGATGTCTTCACAGGGAAATTGAAAGAACATTTTCCTCTGCGTCCTTTTTGAACGGAAGTTTCCTTGACAGAAGGTAAAACCAGTGTTCAATTTTTGTATTGAATTGTCTGTGAATTTGTTGTTTGCTTTTGTGTTTGTTATTATTGTTTTCTTTTCTTTTTTTACTAGTGGTGATAAACACTTCAATACTTCACCAAAACATTCTGGCCTGAACTTGCTTCTTGCACGACGTGCTTTCAAGAAGCTGTTGAAAAGTGACAAAGTGTTGGAAAAGGTACTGTTCTCATCTGACTGGTTATTCTTTAACGTTATTACTACTTCTAAAACATATTATGTTTAAAAATTATCATAGACAATATACAGATTTAGTGTTTAAAGACTGATTGTTTAGATTTTGTTGTTTTAGAAGTTGTGATGGCAAATTGGTAACCACTTTTCATTTTAAATGTAGTATTTAGCACTGACTAATTCCTTTATTTGTAGCTGTAAGGCCCACACCACACCTGCACACACACTGACTGGCAGTAAGTAACTCTGACCTCTGTCCTTAAAAAAATACCAGATTGAATCTGTTGTCTTGCACGGGCTGCTTCCGTCGCTTGACGAGGCACCACTTGGAGTTGAAGGACTGCGGATCTTCCTGCTTCTGACTGAGCTACTGAGGGTCCTCCAGAAACAGAAGCATCCTCAAGGCCAGAGCACCGAGCTAACTGAGGCGGTCGCTGCAGCCATGCTCAGACTGCCCCCAGACAGCCTCCAAGTCCTAGGTCATGTCACCACCATTGCTAATATTGACGCAACCCTTCTAGTTACACTAGTGTAACTAGAAGGGTAGAAGGGTTGCGTCATTACAGTGTTATAAAATCGTAATAGGAAGAGTGCCATCCTTAGCACATTGCAGTTTTGTAGATTTAATTTAAGATGTTAATTTTATGTTCCTACAAAAACAACAACCTCAAAACGTAACATTGCGGACAAATGCTGAACAGCTGTGTTGAAATTGATTCTGTTTTTGTGTTATTTATTTGTTTTCCACAGGTTATTGGTGGTCTTCACTGAAGCGTCCCACTATGATCAAACATGTTAAGCTGTGGAGGAACGCCCTGTTATTGATTCTAAACACATCAGATGATTGCCGCAGAGTTGGAGTAAAAAACCTGCTAAAAGTTCTTCAACTTCTATACAGAGTTGGTATCATTTTTGTTATTATTATTATTATTGGTTTGAGAACCACTGTCTATTGTACCTATAGACATAATTATGTTATTAACATAACATGATGAATTTGTCTTAAAGGAAAATGACAAGATTGTCAGACCTCAGAAAATTGCAGAAAGCACATTCCATTTGGAGATACCTAGTTTCAACCCATTCTTTCTTGCGGACGATCTGAAACTTCAGCGTTTGTGGCGTAATGCAAAGGTAAAATCGCACCTGGGTACAAACCATTTAACTTTAGACAATGTTGACAAAAAATGAGTGAATTAAACATGTCATGGGTTCCAGTCCAGCTCATGCCCAGTCACATGTTGTGTATTGTTTCATGAATCATGTCTAAATTGTATTTTTTTAACTTAAAGAGGAATACCACTCATTTTCAACATTATTCTATGCCATTAATATGCCTTAGAGTTGTTGTTTGGAAATAATAATAAAAAAGTCCCTGCTTCTGTTCATGTGATCAGTGACATCACGAAGATGTACTCTTTTATAGACAAATTCAGAAACGGGTCTCATGGTCGCAGCTTACGTATTTCCTGTAGGCGGACTCAACGTAGCTGCGGGGTTTAAACCCTCACCAGGCGCATCTCTTCTACTACAGTGAACGGTAGAGTTACTGATGTTAGTCTGCCTCAAACGTTACTCTTTTACCTGCTTTTTACTAACACTAACATTACAAAGATGCCCAGAACATCGATATGAACCTGTGTAGTTTATGGCTGCTCCAACAGTAGTGGCAAAAAAAAACGGAATGTCAAAATATCCACCGCGGTAGCTGAGACCAGAGCTATTGAGTAATGGTTGAGACGAAGCAGTGAAAGGTCCTGAAACATACACTAAGCATTTAACTCATTTTTGGCGGGAACCCCTTTTAGCAGATCTACAAGCTCATAGCGCGGCACCGAGTGCCGCGCTACGAGCTTGTAGGTCTGCTATTTTTGAAAATTTGTGAAAATGTGGTGCAAATCTTTGAATATATATTCTTTCAGAGCGAACGTTTTTAACTTTGCTTCTGGGGGGGTCCCTGGAACATATTTTCAGATGGGGGTCAGCGGCCAAATACAGATAATTGTTGGGGTTCTTGACATGAAATATTGAGCACCACTGATATAGAAACATTGGTATTTCAGAAAACTGTCATGATTTAGAGGACCTTTTTTTAAATTTCGATGTCAGGCCTAAATGGGTTAAAGTATGAGGTATAAAGTATGGTGCGCCTGGTGAGGGTTTAAACCCTGCAGCTACGTCGAGTCCGCCTACAGGAAATATATAAGCTGCGACCACGTGACCCGTTTTTGAATTTGTCTATAGCCTGCAAAGTACATCTTCGTGATCTCACTGATCACATGACCCCTAGACCTCCAGTTCTAGGCTACACAGAAGAGGGGGACTTTTATTATTTCCACACAACAACTCTAAGGTACAGTATATTAACGACATAGTTACATTTTGAAAATCAGTGGTATTCCCCTTTAAGAAGTAAGTCACTTTATAAGTACAGCTACTGTATCTCTACACCCCTTTCAGAATATGAATGACATGCCAGCTGTAATTTGCCGTTTCCCCTTTGTGATGAACCTGCAATGCAAGATACAGCTTTTTAATCTCAATGCAGACATCACAATAGTAAGTTACTAGCTAGGCATAAACAACTCAACAATTTTGCACACACACTTATTTTCAGACACCACACTTAAGCACAACATTCTCTTAAACATTTCACAAAACAAGATACAAGTTTCAATTAAAATGTTATGTTCTATTAACTGACTCATTCTCAGAAAGTGCATAATAGTAGATGTTTTTTAATGTATTGCAGGCACACCATCAAATGAATGGGATGTATCCACAGACAGCCTCTGATAAATATTTGGAGTTGAAGCTGAAGCGTGCAACACTTGTAGAGAACACCTTTGAACAACTTGGTGAAACCTACCACGTTCAATACAAGAAACCACTTGTGGTAAATACAACTCATATCCCTAAGTAATCATTTTTGACTTGAGTGTTTCACAATTTCCAAATTCACATAATAAAACAAAAGGGTATAACTGACTTTACAATTAAATGCCTGTGGTTTCTTTCTCAGGTATACTTGGACGAAGACACCAAAATTACGAACGTCTACAGGAACGACTTTTTCCTCCATTTATTTGATGAGCTGCTGTTACCTAAATCGGGGATGTTTTTATACAATGACACCAAAACACTGGCATGGTTCCCCTCTAAAGTAAGACTTCTCTCAGATTACAAAGAAATTACAAATATTTTCTCTCTGAGATAAAGAGAGACAGGACCAATACACAAGCACAAATTCAAACTTCCGCATGTCCAAAATTAAACCTTTTATAATCCCCAACAGGCAACATTGAGGGAAAAGCAATACTTCCTGTTTGGGGTCCTATGTGGACTGGCCCTATACAACAAGAATATGATACACTTACCCTTCCCAATGGCTCTGTTCAAGAAGCTGGTCAATGTAACTCCATCACTAGAAGATCTGATAGAATTCAGTCCACAGGAGGGAAAGTAAGTGGGATAAAAAAAATGTTGTACTCCTTACTGGAATTAACAGAGTAAATACTCCAAATATATATATATTTAAAAAAAAGAGTAATTTAAACAGGTGTTAAAAGCCACTCACTGTCATGTTTGATTTTTCTTCCTTTCAAGGAGTCTTCACTACATCTTGGAAGACTATTTAGATGATGATATAGAAAACTTGGACATGTATTTTTCAGTAGGTATTCTAGTGAGGACTGACTTCCTTCAATAATAAAATCAATTCTCCTTGTTTTTACCTAATTAAACTAAAACATCTTAAGTGTTTCCCCCCCCCCCCCTCATATTAACAGATTGTCTGGGATGGGGCAGTGGTGGAACTTGATCCCCAAAACCCTGGAAAGCCAGTGACAAGTCGGAATAAGTAAGACTGTTGAAAAAAAACATTACAATTGTGCTGTTTATAATGAATCTTGATGATATTCAATTTGTATACATATACATTCACGCATGCACGCTCGCACTGAAGTTCTCAACGGGCTTGAAAATTTATTAGATTTTAGGCCCTAAAATGTCGGGTCGGTTTGGGCAGTATTTGAGAACTCTACACAGAGTAAAAGTGAAACGCCAGTCAGCACCATCTACATAATAGATGAATATACACAAACAAACAGAACAGAACTATTATTTTTATTATAAAAAAAAATGCAATATAATGAATATATATATATATATTTTTTCTTCATGGAGTCCGAGGCCCGGCCCTTGAGAACTCTTGCACGCACGCACGCACGCACGCACGCACATACACAAACAAGAACGCTATTGTACTTAATGCCTGGCAGCTTGTAGCTAGCGTACATTCTCCATCCTGTGGGATGCATGAATTGGTTTGGTGTATGAGGCCGACCTAGAGAGACGGTACACCAAACCAATTCATGCATCCCACAGGATGGAGAATGTACGCTTTTATTATGCTTTTATTGTGTACCAATGAAAGTTCTGTGTTGTGATGAAATAGGAAGGAGTTTGTGGATGCCTATGTGAACCATGCTTTCAACAAGTCAGCAGGAAAGCTGTTTGAGGAGTTCAGAAAAGGTTTCCTCAAGGTGTGCGACGCAGACGTGGTGGAGTTGTTTCGGCCACACGAGTTGAGAGATCTGCTGGTGGGTAAAGAGAACTACGACTGGGAGAAACTGAAACAGGTCTGTAACATTCGGTCATATTGTTCTCGTAACCCATGTTCCCTCAGGCTGTCATGAATAATCTGTATCTCCACTAATAACCAATCAATAACCAGTGATTGAATTGGCAAACAATGTTTTGCTTACTGTCAATGCATTAGAACACGACGTATGAAGGCGAGTACCATGCCAGCCATCCCAACATACTGATGTTTTGGGAGGTTTTTGAGGAACTGACTGAAGATGAGAAGAAAGCTTTCCTTTGTAAGTACTCCACCAAATGTCTTTGAAAAAACAAAAACATTTGATAGTGACATGACATCTAGCATCTATTTCCAATCAAATCAAAGTTTATTTATATAGCACATTTACATTGCCAAACACAAACCAAAGTGCTGAACAAGAACATTGTGACATAAAATAGCAAACAAAGCAAAAGAGAAAGCAGAAGTACATACGTAGTCAAACAGAAACAACATTAAAAGCCAGAGAGAAAAGGTGTGTCTTTAAAAGAGATTTTAAAACACCCAGGGACTGGGCAGAACAAATGGGAAGCGGCAGGCATTCCACAGAGGTGAATCGGTCACTTCTAGTGACACAGCGTGAATCTATTCTACCTCCGAGCATAGACATGGTAACGCCCCGCCTGCCTCTGATTGGCCAGGCCTACCGACACTGTCCGAGACGCGAGGTTACTCCGTGGTGGGACTTGGAAATAATACAAGAGAATGACAGCTTGGCACGCGTGACAGAATGTAACCAACTTGTAAGTTTTATTTTTGTAGAAGAGGCAAACTAATATTGTTTATGCCGTTTGCGTTGATTGAATAATTGATTGAACATGTACGCGTACGTTCACGTTGTACTATGATTTTATTTGGGTGTGTTCTAAATAAAGTGTTAGTGATTATTTGTATTAATCTAATTATAGAATAAAGATGAAGGGAAAAGAGACCTTTTTACAGTACAATAATGTTTCAAGTTTACACATACAAATACATTACACAATAATCAACACAAACACTTTATTTAGAACACACCCCAATCAAATCATATTACGGCATACGTGTTCAATCAATTATTGTCTATGCTCGGACGTAGAATAGATTCATACAGGGACACATGAGGTTTCAGGTACAATCAAGATCAGTTGGTCAGCTGACCTCAAGGGCTCTGGCTTGACCTCTGGCTGGGATGTATGGCTCAATGAGCTCACAAAGGTTTGGAGGGGGCAGCCCATTTTGGGCTTTAAAAACAAACAATAACAAGTTCAAATGAATTCTAAAACGAACTGGGAGCCAAGTTGTAGGCATCTGAGTCCATATCAAAAAGACAAAAACAGGAGCTCCACAACACAGGTGACATGGTGGTGCCTAGCTCACATCCTACCACCAACAACTCAATCTGTTTGATACTGGCACAATTTTATACTCAGCTGGAGGCAATTAGTTTGGACTCATGTCAAGGGGTAGATTAACAAATACGGTATACAAATCACATTACAACCCCCCCTCTGCCATCCTGACCTGGTCCAGCCCAATTACACTGGAACTTGGAAGACAGCAGTTTTCAATGCTCTTACTTAACAAATTGTCTTTGATGCTGGTGACTGACGGCGGAGCTCCACCGGGCGCGTCAGCCTTGCGTCTCCGTCACCGTCAGGGAATGTTCCCTTTTTAATCAATGAAGGGTGGCTCCACTGCCTGCGTTGCGCTGCGTTCGGTGACTGCTTTAAAATTGCCCCGGTTTGTTTTTTGACGCACGCACGCACTCGTCCAGTGATAGTCATTTATTTTTACCACATGCTAAATGCAGCACTCAACACATACAATGTGACTATAAAATGTAAATGTAACACTGCATTGACTTTCTGTGTTAAAAATGCCGGCACCCACCCACCCACCCACACATACTGTTGTGTTTTTTTATAGTATTTCTGACTGGATGTGATCGCGTCCCCATCCTCGGCATGGACCAGATCCGGATGACAATAAGAGTCTTGTACAACTCCACCCAGCAGTACTTCCCTGAGGCGCTGACATGCCACTCTATTCTGGAACTGCCCGTCTACCCTACCAAGGAAACGCTGCAGGCCCGCCTCACTGAGGCTCTGATGCACAATAGAGGCTTCTTAAAGTGACTGTGAATGTTAGATGGCAGTGGTGGGAAGTAACCGATATGTACATTAACTTACTTACTAAGTAGCCTACATTGAAGCATTGTGAGCTTGTAGATCTGCTATTTTCAACCAATACTTTTGTACTTTTAATCAAGTACACTTTGCCTTTCCGAAATTTTACATGTAGGACTATTACATGTAATACTCTTGTTGAACAAGAATATTTCTATATTACAGTATTGGTACTTTTACTTAACTAAGAAATGTGAGTCGTTTTTCCACCACTGAACTAAATGGTGGGGGGTGGTGGGGGGCTGCACAAACATTAGCTTGGAAGCTAACCGGTGCATGTAGACATGTACAGTAAATCTGCTTTCTGCTTCATTTCTCATGGGCTACTCTTAGATATGTGCATTGTAAATCAATTTATTTTATGATTGTCCTTGCCCTTTATGACATAAAAAGCCTTTGGAGAATAAATGAGAGTGACAGAGGTATTATAGGGTAATTAACAGGTACGGTCGCTACAGAATACAGAGATCGACTACTATACAATCAAATAAATCTGTATACAAGATAATTTCAGATTTCAGCAGGAAGAGAGAGGGAGATAATAAATGAACTGAGTTGGTAAAGGGGCGAGTTGTTTTATATTCTATTATAGTGACCACTAGATGGCGCTTCGTTCAATCTGTTCAACTGATGGAAGTATTGGAAATTTGGAGACATGTCAGATTGAATGCTTTCTTGAAGATATTTTAGTAAAATCTGAAAGACCTATCAATCATTCTTCTAACTAGACTCAGTTAACCACAGTTTATGTTAAAGCTCCAGTTTAATGCGTCCATCCACACACAGACCACAGTTTATGTTAAAGCTCCAGTTTAATGCGTCCATCCACACACAGACTAATGTGTCTGTGGCAGCCAGGATTTATCCATGTCTGTATATTGTTTTTAATTTGAAAAATAAATATATTGTGAAAAAAGAATAAAATGATAGGAATTAATGTTATTACTATTGTTTGTGTAATGTGTGATGGAAGCACTGAGTGTACTGATAAGAGTGGACTGTTAAATGACAGTCACGATTTTGCAACCCATTTTTTTCACCCATTTTTGTCAATTATCTAATGTAATCCCTGGGCGCTACACTTCCTCTGCCAATCTGGGGGGGGGGGGGGGGGGGGCAGGGACTGACCTCATGCTTCCTTCTATGCATGAGGAGTCGGGGGGGAATTTCCCCGGTCTTCAGGTTTTCTTCAGAATAGTTATTAGGACCAGTGGTGAAAAGTAACTTCACATTTCATTTAATTGAAAATAGCTGATCTACAAGCTCACAATGCGTCGCAATGTGAAGCTATTTTCAAAAGATTTCTTATATATTTGAAAACTTGAAATGAGACATTCTGCATTAAGAAAGAGTATTTACTTTTGGTACTTTATAAGTACATTTTGATACCACTACTTGGTACTTTTACTCAAGTAAATTTTGAATTCAAATATTGCAATATTTCTATATTGCAATATTTATACTTTTTACTCGAGTACAAAATGTGAGTACTTTTTCCACCACAGCTGGTTAAGACACTGATTTAATTCATGCAGAATATGGCCTATAGTATAGGCCATACTTATAACCCAATGCTTTCCCAATGTTTCTATTCTTCGTAATATTATTTTCTCATTGTATATGTTTTGTATGAATCAAACATGCCGATAACCACTGCTGAAGACAGAATGATTGTTGTTGTTGGGTCTATAACCCTGAAGACCATTTTCTTACAGAACAGGTCATTCAGATTCACTGGATGTTCTCCTCAATCATATTACGAATTATGTTGGCCGCCTAGGCTATAAGTACTGTACATCCATCCATGACCCATTGTTTCATACATTGCCACGCCTACAAAAACAAGGAAAAAGTTAATCAGTTACATAATTTTCTGGCTTGAAGAATTTTCCTCTTGGACAGACATGAGTCCCCCCCCCACCCCCCCCCCCCCCCTCATGCTCTCTCCCTCTCTGTAGCTGGAATGCATTGACGTCAGAAGGAAGCCAGACACGCGCCCACGAACACGCGCAGTCGCGCACTTTATACACTCGTCCTGTCTCTGCATGCGGATGCACACTGGAACGGCGAAAGCGCACACATTCACAATTTCACAGTCATATGATTATGAGCCTATAGACAGTTAGCCAGATCTATACGCAGAAAGACAGACAGACGGGGGAATAAAGTGTGTGAAACATGGCGCATGAAATAGAAGACAAATGCGGCATCATCACATGTTGTTATTAAGCTTTTGGATTCGACCAGAGAAGCCTTCTGGCAGCGGACAGCTGCAGGATATTTTACACAATGGTAAGTTGCCAGTGTGTTTTAGAATAAACGCGACTGTTGTGTTATGTGCGATACATTTGTGAAATTGTGAGACATCGAGCAGCGGGCAGTGTGAATGTGAATAATGTAATCAGGACAGGATAAGGTTTTTTTTAATATAGCCCTAACTGTACATGCGTGCAGAGAGAGAGAGAGAGTGTGTGTGTGTGTGTGTGTGTATATAGGCGAAAATAGACAGGACGAGAGGAGGACTATTGTAGAAAGATGCGTGTGTGAACCATGAGGCAGGATCATGGATGAGGATCAGTGCTAGCCTATGCGTGCGACGTGCGAACTCGGGACTGCAGTTGCGGCCAAGTAAAGAACAGCTGGCGTTTACACTATAGTTGTGTGCAGCAGCAGCACAGACAGACAGAAGCGAATCAAGCGACGATTGCGCAGTCAATAGATTGCTTGATTGGGGGGGGTTTAGAAACCGACTTTGAAATTCGCAAGTGTTTTAAAGACCAGACAGGTCTAACAAAAAGTGCAGGAAGGATGTTCATTTGTGGTGGTGGATCGAATAAGGTGAGAGGCCCGTTTGTGTGTAGCCTACTTTTATACACTGTGACTGACTGTGGGGGGGGGGGGGGGGGGGGGGCATAAACGATTTAGTAAAAAAATAATTATATATATATATATATATATATATATATATATATATATAATTTAAGTGGACAACAAAGAGGATGATGACGGAGTTTGAAAATGCTGATGAAGAGGAGATGATGTGATATGGTGAGGAATCAGGATGATGGAAAAGGTGACAACATGTTACCTTGGGAATTAGACAAAGATGACATCACCTAATGATGCTCTCACATAGGCTGCAATGTGGACTAATGACATAAACATGATCACAAAAACACACACACACACATTAAGGTTTCCTGTTACAGTATTGATCCATCCAGTGGAGAGGCATATACTGCTGCAGGGTACACACTGTTGTCCACGAGAGAACCACTCCCCCTCCGCATCATCAACAATAAAATACTATTTTACTCTATACTTAATCTACTTTTACTCTACTCTGACTGACCCACCCCCCCCCCCCCCCCAGACTAGACATATTTTAGTCTGTGATGTGTATTTTTCCACCTAGAAGAATCTATATTTAGGTAATAGGTTACCACTCCACAAACTATCTCTGTACCTATGTTTTTGTTTCTGTTTGTGAGTCACTGTGTGTGTGAATCACTGTGTGTGAATCACTGTCTGTGTGTGTGTGTGTGTGTGTGTGTGTGGTGTGTGTGTGTGTGCGTGCATGCGTGCATTTGTGGGCATGCTTTGCTTGCGTGTGTGTGTGTGTGTGTGTGTGTGTGTGTGTGTGTGTGTGTGTGTGTGTGTGTGTGTGTGTGTGTGTGTGTGTGTGTGTGGAGGGGGCGTAGGGGCATGAAATGCGATTCTATTTCAGGAAACTGTTTTATGCTTGAAGAGGCGAGGCAGTGTTTGCAGAGAGAACTATCCGGTACCCATCGCCCCGTTGAATCGGAAACATAAACTGTAATCGATAGAGGGTGTTTTATTTTAAGTATGCATCTCTGACTCTGTTGTTGTCGTCTGTTCTTTCTCCCATCTATAGGCCTCATCGCAACGGCAGTCAAGAACTTTGCAAGCTTGCACTCCTCGCATACATTCTTCTTCCTTTGACACATGCACAGCCTTCTTTCTTCTCCCATCTGCCCTCTCTGCTGTTTTCGTCTTTTAACCCCCCCCCCCCCACACACACACACACACACACACACACACACACACACACACACACACACACCCCTGATCAACATTCCCCAGTCTTGTTTCTTCTTCACCACGCTCTATGCTTACCATGGACTCCTCTGAAGACCCCCCAAGCTCAATGCAGAATGGATCGACCCATCTCGACCACAGGGACATCTCTGGTCACACTGACCTCAGTGGACTGTACCACCTGGGTCGGACGCTGGGGAGGGGTCACTTTGCCGTGGTCAAACTGGGCCGCCACGCCGTCACTGGGCAGCTGGTTGCCGTCAAGATGATCGACAAGACCAAACTTGACGTCATGTCGGCAAGCCACCTCCTTCAGGAAGTGAGGTACGGTATAGGGAGTTTCTCATCCCAGATATTAGACAAAATTACAGCCTATATAGCAGCACACCATATAGTCTAACTCTGTCTTTCGAATGTTATGGGACCACAAACAGGCTGTGAGGTTTCGCTGTGAGACCTAAATGCTCTAAACATGCCGACATATCCCATAGCCAATTTGTCTTCCCAGATAATCGTACTGAAAAAATACAAATGCTACAAAGTCATTTTAAAGTTACCCCAAAGGGCCTTTATTTAGAATAGTTGCAGTTACTGTGTAGTAACATAATTCTAGAGATAATTTGGGTCGGCTCTTTAAATTAGCACTGGAATAGGTTCTATGCACACTGTATTTTGGAAAGAACTTGGGACCCTTTCCCCGCTTCCTTCACAGGTGTTACCGATGATACTAATGAAGGCTCTGTTCCATTCGGGTCAAACAGAGTCATGGTGCTGCAGGGTGACCTTATTCAGACTGCGGCCATCTTGCCATTAAGTTAACAGTTTGACTGTGGGATTAAATAATCGTGATCCCCATCTGACTGCCTAGTTTTTTCGCTAACCTTTGAAGAACCACCCCGCCGACATCATCGTTCCGTTTCATGAACACCCGCCTTAAAATGGTGTGATCCTTTGTCGTCGTGTTGAAAAAGAATCCAAACTGCCCATCAATAACAAAGAGCATAGGACAGAGCCACCCATTGCACTCTGCCATTTGAACCACTGTACAAAAATGGGGGCACGGTGGCACAGTTGGTAGTGCTGTCGCCTCACAGCTAGAAGGTCCTGGGTTCGATTCCTGCTCGGGGCGCTGTGGGTGCTGGCGGCGTGTTTCCTCCTCCGCGTCATCAGTGCCCATACCCGAGGCGGGGTTGGCGAAAGGGCCTTTCTGTGTGGAGTTTGCATGTTCTCCCCGTGTCCCCTAGGGTAGGTACCCTCACAAAAACATGCAGTAATCCTGGTCTCTAAAAAAACTGCCTCCCCCTGGCCAGCCGGGGCGCCTGATGGAGGGGAAAGGAACTGGTTGGAATAACGTGTTCCTTCCACTCGCTACGTCCAACCAGGGAAACTCCCCCCTGCCACGTGTAAAGGAGCAACTTGGACACTCAGGCATGAGGGAAGCATGAGTTCAAGTCCGTTGCTCTCCCCATGTCTCCCATATATGGGGACTAGGTTGGCGGAGGGTGTGTAGAGCGCCCAGGATCACATTAGATAATTGACACAGGGGTGAAAAAATGGGTTACAAAATCGTGGGATAAAAATGTAAGAAACAAAAAAGAACCACTGTACAATAAATGGAACACAGCATTAATACCGATCAGCTTTATCATCGGTAACACCTGTGAAGGAAATAGGGAAGTAGGACGAGTAATTCTGTGTGCATAGAGTCAATTCTAACTTGGAGTGTAAGAATGGACCCAAATGGAGATCATTTGGGTCGTCTCTTTAAAAGTCAGCCGTGGAATTGACCGTCTGTGTGTGTGTGTGATCATCGTCTTCAGGTGCATGAAGCTGGTGCAGCACCCCAACGTGGTGTGCCTGTACGAGGTCTTCGACACGCCCACCACCCTCTACCTGGTCATGGAGCTGGCCGAGGGCGGCGACCTCTACGACTACATCCTCCGCCACGAGGGCGGCGTGGCCGAGCGCACCGCCAAGCGCCACTTTGCCCAGATCGTGCGCGCCGTGGCGTACTGCCACCGCCTGCACGTGGTCCACCGGGACCTGAAGCCGGAGAACGTGGTGTTCTTCCCGCAGCAGGGCGCCGTGAAGCTGACGGACTTCGGCTTCAGCAACCTGTTCCAGCCGGGCACCATGCTGGCCACCAGCTGCGGCTCCCTGGCATACTCGGCCCCGGAGATACTGCTGGGGGAGGAGTACGACGCGCCGGCCGTGGGTGAGCAACCTAGCGTATAGATGAGCGCGATGTTTACCTTGAACACAAAGTCAGATGCACCCACAATGTGCACACCATGGCGGCCCACACACACAAACTGCACATTACCACCAGTGGTGGGGAAAAAAGTACAAAAGTATTACATCAAAATGTACAAAAAGTTAAAGTAGTCTGTTGGTTAATGTATGTTGTAATAATAATCAAGTAACTAGTAACTAAACTTTTCAAATAAATCTAGTGGAGTAAAAGCACAATGCTTGGATCCGAGATGTACTGGAGGTACAAGTAAAAGTATTGCGAATTGGAAATACTCAAGTAAAGTACAAATACCTCAAAATTGTACTTTGTTACTTTCCACAACTGATTAGTGCTATGTTTATAGAGCATATCACAATATGCAGTGCACACCATGGTGGCCCGCACAAACTGCACATTACCACTATGTTTATAGAGCTTATTGTCTATACTGCTGAAGAACTGGTTGTGTATTTTGTATATACTGTACTTAATATGGGTATAACTATAAATCCATACATTCAGCGAATGTATACCCAGACATGGAACATGGAAGATATTGCTTCCTTTTGTACATTCTGGTGTGAGGGGCTGAAGGATTTGAATCGATTCATTCACTTTTGTACTAGATCTTACAGTGGGGACACAGGAGTTTGTTCTCGACTTCCATCAATATGGGAGACGAGGGAAAGATATGCCAAGTAGGCATTCGTGAAACAAACAGATTTCATAATCACACATGCCAATGGCATGCTGCACTGCTGCTGGTAGAACAAATACTAGCCATTTACCCTCTGACAGACTCAGCTGGATTGCTGTGTCTGTTTACAGGTTCTTACGTGCGCGTGCATGCGTGTATCCATGCGTGTGTGTGTGTACCAATTTTGAAATTGTGGATCAGTGTGTGTGCGTGCGTGCATGAGGCGTGCGTGCGTGGTGGATTAGAGTGTGTATCTGGGTCAGTCAGCCAGTCCTGAGCCAACTGGGCATCACTCTGCAGTGGAGCCAACACTGCAGCTCACCGCTGGGCTCTCACACTGCATAGCAAGTGTGTGTGTTCGTGTTCATGTGCGTGCATGCGTGCGTGCGTGTGCACGGGCGCGCAGCCCGCACGCACACGTTTGTGTGAGTTTGGGACATGGAGAGAGAGAAAGACATACAGTAAGCTACAGATGAGATAGTGAGAAAGACAAGTACAGTACTCATACTTGAAGCTCTCTGCATCATTAGCTTCACCATCAGCCCAGACTGCTAGCACCTTCACATTAAATGAGAGAATGGAGATACAGCTCCATCTCAATGAATTAGAATATTGTGTAAAAGTTCATTTTCTTCCGTAATATAATTCAAAAAGTGAAACTTTCATACAGTATATTCTCAATTCATTGTGCATAAAGTGAAGTATTTAAAACCTTTTTTGTTTTAATCTTGATGATTATGGCGTACAGCTCATGAAAATCAAAAAAATCCTATCTCAACAAATTAGAATATTTTACGAGACCATTGAAAAAAATGATTTATTTTTAAACGAGAAATGTCGACCATCTGAAAAGTATTTTAATGTATGCAGTCAATACTGCATATTTTTGAACAAATTATTTCATCAATGGGGCGTGGCATGATGGAGGTGATCAGCCTTTGTCACTATTGAGGTGTTATGGAAGCCCAGGTTTGCTTTGATAACAGCCGTAAATGCATTTGTATTGTTTGGATCCGAGATGTACTGGAGGTCAAGTAAAAGTATTGCGAATTGGAAATACTCAAATCAAAATTGTACTTTGTTACTTTCCACAACTATGCTCTATAAACTATGTTTATAGAGCATATCAACAATATGCACACCACGGTGGCCCGCACAAACTGCACATTACCACTATGTTTATAGAGCTTATTGTCTATACTGCTGAAGAACTGGTTGTGTATTTTGTATATACTGTACTTGATATGGGTACAACTATAAATCCATACATTCAGCGAATGTATACCCAGACATGGAACATGGAAGATATTGCTTCCTTTTGTACATTCTGGTTTCATTTTCGTACTAGATCTTACAGTGGGACACAGGGGTTTGTTCTTGACTTCCATCAATATGGGAGACGAGGGAAAGGTAATGCCAAGTAGGCATTTGTGAAACAAACATATTTCATAATCACACATGCCAATGGCAACTGCTGCTGGTAGAACAAATACTAGCCATTTACCCTCTGACAGACTCAGCTGGATTGCTGTGTCTGTTTACAGGTTCTGGAAAGGAAAATTAGCATCTCCATGACCATGAAGCTCTTGGCACCTGCCCACAGAGCCAAAACTACTAGTAATTGGTGTACTGACCATGTATTACTGTGCTTAACTGACCAGCCAACTGGCCTGACCTGAACCCTACAGAGAATCTAAGTTGTATTGTCAAGAGGAAGGTGTGAGACATGAGACTCAACAATACAAATTAATTTACGGCTGTTATCAAACAAACCTGGCTTCCATAACACCTCAACAGTGCCACAGGGCAGGCTGATCACCTCCATGCCACGCCCCATTGATGAAATAATTAGTATTGACTGCATACATTAATATACTTTTCAGATGGTCGACATTGCTCCGGATTGTTTTATTTTCATGAGCTGTACGCCATAATCATCAAGATTAAAACAAAAAAAAGGTTTTAAATACTTCACTTTGAATTGAGAATATATGAAAGTTTCACTTTTTGAATTATTTTACGGAAGAAAATTTACTTTTACATAATATTCTAATTCATTGAGATGGAGCTGTAGATAGATAGACAGACAGATCCCGGTGTCCCACACAGTTAGTATAAATAAAAGTACAGTGTGAGTAAGAGGTGATGGTATATAACAGAAGGCAGACTCAGGGATTTTATTCTTTGTCCCCTGGGGAAGAATACAGCTTGTGCTCTTCAGGGATGGACTTGAGCTTAACACAGCTTGTGGTCTTCAGGGATGGACTTGAGCTTAAGTGCTAAGCCAGATGCAGTAGCTGGCTTGGATTTTGAAAGCACATGGCCACTGGCCAGCACTTGTACTTATAAATACAAATATATTGTATGTGCATCTGGATTGTATGGCAATGTATAATTGCAGCAATTAAGCAAATGGGTGACAAATAGTCAATGTAGCATTGCAATCCTTAACCACTACCCCTATATATGTACACAACTACACACGTCATGGTATTTCAATGCGCTAGTAGGGTCGGCCAGAGCCTGGTTAAAGATGGAGAGCTGTGATTCTTGTACTTTTTCTGTTTTGCATGTGTCTATGGAGTTAACATTAGCCTACTCTAATAGACCCCCAGGTGTGGTTATAATATTAATTTAAAATATGTCTTCCCTGTGTATTTTTGGTTTCTTCCTGAAAGCTGAAAGCCTTTGAGTCAAAAAGCCCAATTGAAATAACACCATTTTAGTCATAACCCTAACCCCTCCCACATTGTCATAAAACAACAGCTGTGGGCGAGGCTTCAGTTCAGGTGGGTGGTGCTAAGGTGAAAACCAGGTATACTTAATGAACTGGTGAGTATTGGCCACATGAATTTTTTTTAAACACTTTCTGTACACTTTTTACCAGCTGCTTGCTAAAGCAGGCTAGTCAAAGAATAGCCTGGAAATGTACAAGACAAGTTCGCCACCTAGTTTGTCGTCTGATAACTCCGTTCACTTCATGGGGCCAGTCCAATGGCGGATCACATGCTTAACATAGCTCTTGTCCCAGTTCAGGCTGCATGAACAGTGCTCAAGTGCGCAGTTTTCTGCCCCCTCAATGTCGTAAGCCAGCATCAGAGGCCAGCATTAACCAGGGTTGCAGTCCGCTTATTTCCAGCCACACTTGGATTCTTTTAACCCCACAGTTGCTTGCCTGGTTTTTGGAGGTTGGTTAGCTTATTTCTGTCACGACAGTTGGCAACACTGGCAACAACCCATACATCCCAACGATCCCATCGTCTGCACGGCATGAAGATTCACTTCACAGCAACAACACAGTCATGTGGAAATTGGAGTATAGCTTAATTAAAACACTGTCCGACTTTGTTTTGAGTAGTCTCAAGAATTGTGGTCCAAAAATACACAAACTGTCTCTGCGATATTGTTGCCGAGGTGTCTCGTAAACTGTATCATTTACGATAGTCAGTCCTTCATATTTGATACTAGCCCTGAAACATGACTGTGAAGTACGAGCATCATGTGAACCATGGCTAATTTGATAATCAGTCGCGTGGTCGCACAAATGCGTTTTGTTCGTACATTATCAATACATGGCTCAGTTAACATGTGCCTACTACTGTACATCTTTGAAAACTCATTACCGAGCCACTTAGTGAGCTTGTTAGGTCTGCTATTTACAATAGAACATCTAACCACGGCCGCGAGCTTGTGACAGAGAAGCGACTGACTAATTCTCGTGCCGGTTGCCCTGCGTGCGCTCCCCCCGCCCCCGCGGCCAGAGGAGCGGGGAGGAGCCCACGGCAACTGGTACGAGAATTAGTCGCTCGCGACAGAGCGCTTCATGTTTATCATCCTGGCTCTTCTAGTTTTTACTGTGGACCACCACCGCAGCAAATATACAAGCAGCTGGTAAATAATATGACTGTCATCATTTCTTGTTTGAAAGAAATCGTCCTCCTAGTATAATCATAATACGTGACGATCATGTTTTAAAATCACAGCACTCCATCTTTAAGGAACAATGAAACGACTGTTCGTCTATACTCTTCAGAGCGCGTGTGTGTGTGTGTGCGTGTGTGTGTGTGTGTGTGTGTGTGCGTGTGCATGTACGTGTGTGTATGTGCGTGTGTGCAGCATACATACATAATGCATTGCATGCATATTTTTGCATGCATGTTTGTGGGTGTTTGCATGACGCATGTGTGTGAGTGTGTGAGTGCGTATATTTTAATCTGAGCGAGATAATGCTGAGCAATGCTGAGCAGCGTGAACAAAGAGATTGAGAGCTCAGCTTAGTATAGTGGTGAAAACTTCCGGGAACTCAGATTAAGCTTAAGATGCAGTGACTCATCTCTTTCTCTCACACACACACACACACACACACACACGCACACACCTAGAAGCCCCGGCTGGAGTGCCCTCATGGTTTCTTTGGTACGTTGTTCTGAAGGTTTCATAATTGTATTGCCCACACTGGCTGCCTGGAGCCATTGCGAATTGAAATTATATATAGCTGCAGTGGTGGAAAAAGTAGTAAAAGTATCAATACTGCAATATAGAAATACTCTGTTGCAAGTAAAAGTCTGGAATTAAAAATGTACTTGAGTAAAAGTACAAAAGTATTGCCTTCAAAATGTACTTAAAGTACCAAAGGTTACTTGAGTAAATGTGCTTAGTTGCTATACCACTGGCTGTGTGCACACTCGTGCGTGTGCGTGTGTGCGCGCGCGAGTGTGTGCGTGCGTGCGCATGCATGAGTGTTGGTATGATAATAGGCATACAGTAGAGACACAGATAAAGTCCCACAGGCCCTCTCGTCAAACATAAACAGTGTTCTCTTACATAATGTGAGCCGAGCGGCTGTACTTCTTGGTGTGTACGCTGGGCAGGCACCAACAGCAGCGTGTGTGTGTGTGCGCGCGTGCGTGCGTGCGTGTGACTGTGTGTGTGCGCACGCTGGGCAGGGACCAACGCTTTACACATTCACTTTACGTGCACCGTTTTCACGCACTGAAAATAGCTGATCTACAAGAGGTCATTGGAGAACCATTGGTCTCTCTACTACACAACGCTTACTGTGTCCGTTATGCGTGATTATGAATCCCACCAACGTTCTAGGGTAGACCCGCCTCACCATGTGTCTGATTGGCTCCCGGGAAGGCATCGTTTTACTGAGGTTAGGCCGTTCGGGTTAGGTTTAGGGGGGTGCATACTTAGTTTAGACTAATCATTGGTTAGACATGAGTTAAGGTTAGGTTTAGGTGTGCTGCCCCGTGGGGGGTTAGGTTTAGGGTGAGGGTTTGAGATAGGTTGTAGTTGTATGACTAATGACTGGTCGCAAAAACGAGAACTGTCAATCACAACGACTACTGGCCAATCACAGCAGGGCTTTCCTAGAACTGCGGTGGGATAAATAATAACGCGTCCGTTATACTGTCTGGATACAGAGGGGTCATGAGTTGTACGTGCACACATGACTGGCGTCTGAGACAGACTGCAATGAGCTGTGACTCAACATTAGCGCCCACATTAGCGCTGCTGAATAGCTGCCTGGCCACACTAGAACACAATACAATGCAATGCCGTGGATGGGGGGGCTCATTAAGACCCATTTTGGGTGGGAACCCCTTTTGGTGTTAGCATTATGTTATGCTTTAGCTATTGAAAAATAGCAGATCTACAAGCTCATAGCGCTCCACCGAGTGGCGCGCTACGAGCTTGTAGGTCTGCTATTTTTGAAAAATCGAAGAACGACTGACATAGAAACATAGCTTTTTCAGAAAACTGTCAGGATGTAGAAGACATTTTTAGAATCTGATCTCAGGTCAAAATGGGTTAAGCTCGATGTATACTTGATCGTATGTCGCGCAGGGAAAAGATGTTGATCCACAAGCCCGTTAGCCTGGCATGGCCAGACTAATATCACTGCGTAGATATTAGACCGGAACTTTGGTGTGGAAGATTTATTTCCAAGCAACAAACGGCAGCAAAAATGTCTCACTTTGAATAGTGGGCTCTGATTGGTCACCCACAACTTTGGGGTGAGTGAAATGTAATTAAAATTGAGCCAGACCAGTGCCAGACCAGTCTCCCCAGGGATTCTTTTTTTGGCCGCGTGACGGTGTGCAACATGCAGGCGAGTAGATCAAGCATATAGGCCTAGGACACAAGGCTATTTTTGAAAATTTTCACCTAAAATGACATGCCCAAAATAGAGATGCCAGGATTAAAATTGTCAATCAGCATTTGAAAGCAGGACGGAAAGCCTAATCTTTTACTCCCATCGTACGACGGTGTCACTTGCCGACAAGAGCCGGTCGATCTACAAGATCACAACGTGTCAAATGTGTAGGAGGCTATACGGTAAACAGAACATTAAATCGGCATGCTGGTCAACAGAATTCTGAAAATAAATATAAATAAAAAAGGTCTAAATCATATTCATGGCTATTGGGGGGGAGGGAGGGCGGGGGGGAGGGAGGGCGGGGGGGGGGGGGGGGGGGGATAGGGCAACAGAGATGTTGTAAACCCAAAGTAATCCTGTCTGAAACGAGGCTGGATAATTCATTCTAGTAGAAATGTCCATGAATGGAAATCACTCATCCCACTTTCAGTTTGATTCAATTAAAACCTTGGAGTGGTGCAGCCACTCCATTGCGTAGCTACAGTATGTGTGTCCCTTTGTCCCTATGTGTACGTGTCCAAGCACGGAAATAGCGTTTGACCACCACAAAGTGTCACTGTTGTGTGTGTGGCCACACACACACACACACACACACACACACACACACACACACACACACACACACACACACACACACACACACACACACACACACACACACACACACACACACACACACACACACACACACACACACACACACACACACACACTACAGCACAAGTACAGTACAGTCACAGTATTTGCGACACAATGTTTTTTTAGATTGGCTTGTTTTGCTCGACACCCTCATACGATAAAGTAGGTTATTAATTAATTTATGAAAAAAAAAAAAAAGTTGAAATACAGAGTTGAGATGCAAGGTTTCTGAAGCTACAGTATGTATGGTTTCTGTCTATCTGTAAAATAGAAGCTAATTAACCCGTTAGCGAACGATAGAGTTGTATCATTTTGCTAATGATGGGGCCTGGGGTTATTCAGAAAGGCAGCTGGGTTCACAGCCTGTGCCTTTGTGCATGTGTGCGGTATACGTGCAAACACACACACAGTGTGCGTGTTTGTTTTGTCAGCAGGCCACTAATGTGCGGTGAGGGAAAGTGAGATATTCCCCGCTGAACTGAGAAGAGAACACTCCCAGTACTCAGTGTCTTCTCTCCACTGTTGCATAACCGTCTTCATTAGACAGACAAGAGATGTGCAGTGTGTGTGTGTGCGTGCGCGCGCGCGTGCGTGCGCGTGCGTACGTGTGTGTGTGTGTATTGCGTATAAGTAGTGTGTAAGTGTACGAGGACAAGGAGAAGACTGAGGTCTGTTGTTTCACTGTCAAGAGTCTAATGTGGGACAATGGCTGCATACACTGGAACACTGCTGTGTGTGTGTGTGTGTGTGTGTGTGTCTGTGTCTGTGTCTGTGTCTGTGTCTGTGTGTGTGTGTGTGTGTGTGTGTGTGTGTGTGTGTGTGTGTGTGTGTGTGTGTTTCATTTTATTCCATGTGTTTAAGTGCGATTTAGAGGATCAGAATTGTCAAGTCATGTGAGGTACTTGGCCTGTCACAATAATTACATAATTGTCTTTGCAATTGCAATTATTCGAGATAATTGCGATTATTTTGTCATAATCATTTGAAACCATGTTGAAAAATGTTCAGACATAAAGAGCAGTAATAGCTATAAGCTTACAATGCGTAACTTCGTGACTCATTGTAAACTTGTAGATCGGCCATTTCTGCAAATTTCTCCCCCTTTTAAAGTATAGATTTTTTGATTACCAGGTAAACAGAAAACACATTTAAATTGTTAATCGCAATTATTTGTGAGACAATTAATCATCAACTTAAATGACAGCCCTGTCCATGCCTGGGTATCGTATAAGTTAAATGCCAAGTGCAGTCATTTGAATAATGTACATTATACAACGTAAGTTACGTAACGCTTCCCATTTATTCACGCATGGTCTTCTCAGAAATGGAGATGGAGTGAGTGAGTGAGGGAAGGAGAGAAAAACAGAGAGGGGAAAGGAAGAAAAGTGAACATTCTTAGAATAGAACTAACCCAGAACAAGCCATCTGTTTATCACGGTCCTTAGTTCCCAGCTCCCTTCCGCGCGCGCGTGTGTGTGTGTGTGACGTGTGTATGACTGTATGTGTGTGTGTGAGTGAGAGAGAGAGGGGGGAGTTCATGAACTGGCCACAGTGTTCATGGTGTGTTCTGAGTTCTGAGTTTGCCGTGACCTCCACTCACCCAGTCTGCCCTGAGGACAGGAGAGGAGGCGAGGGAGGAGGGGGAGGGAGGGAGGAAGGAAGGGAGCATGGAAGGAAGGGTGGGCTGGGAAGCAGAAGGACAGACATGAGGAAAGGAACATGCTGTCAGCACCAGGAAGTGACGTATGTCTACATTGTGTGTGTGTGCGCGTGTGACGTGCGTGCGTGCGTGCCATCTTTCTATTGAGAACCTTAATGTCCTCACAAGGATAAAAAGATCTGAGAACCTTTCAACTCTAGGGCTGTCACGATTACGAATTTAAGTTGACGATTAATATTGTCACACGAATAATTGTGATTAACAATTTAATTGTGTTTTTTGCATTGAACATTGGAACATTTACAATTTGTATTTCTGTTCTGCCTTTTAGGCTTTGTAATCACAAATTGCACAGGGCAGATATTTCGGCACAGCTGTCTACTAAGTCTAGAACACTTTATATTTGTCAGCTGTCATGTGGCTGCGTTTGGCTTTGTGCAGTATTATGCAGTACTTAGTTTAGACAGTTTTTGGTTTAGACTAGTCATTGGTTAGACCGGTCATTAGTCCTACAACTACAACCTATCTCAAACCCTCACCCTAAACCTAACCTCCCACAGGGCAGCACACCTAAACCTAACCTTAACGCATGTCTAACCAATGACTAGTCTATACTAAGTATGCACCCCTTTATAAAGAAAAATAAGTTAAATAGGTTACAGACACGCTAATGTGTGTAGACATGATTTAGGCAAGATTATACTTCGTTTTCTTCCGAAGTAGCCTGCTACTATAGTAGCGTGAGGCTAATATTGTTCTTGTGGGATCTCTCTTGTGTTCCAGATATCTGGTCTCTGGGGGTGATTCTGTACATGCTGGTGTGTGGAGTCCCTCCCTTCCAGGAAACCAACGACAGTGAAACCCTGGTGATGATTCTGGACTGTCGCTACTCCGTCCCCGAACACATATCAGACGACTGCAGAAGGTGAGTGCAAATGTGCACACACACACACTACATATACGTTACCGCACGCGCACGCACGCATGCACGCGCACACGCACACACACACACACACGCGCACACACACACACACACACACACAAACACACACACGGGACAAGAGCCAAAAGCACGCTTACAATGTCCCTTCTCACTTAACCTCCAAACCTGTCGCCTTCACGGCATCCGTGATAACATCCAATCCATCCTTATAACACAACACAGAGCTGCATGCCAACGCTAAGGCCTATTGATAAGGTGACCACCGTTTAGTAAAAACAGAGAGAAGTGTCGGGGTGAGCGGTGAGTCGCTTATCACCGCAGCGTGACGCGATGTTGTAGTTTTCGGTGGTCACCTTATCACCTAAAACTGGAGTATGATTTGGCCTTTAGTGGAGGAGTTTCACTCCTGCTCAATACTGACATGTACTGGTCACCGAGTGAACAACAGCAGTGATATTACATTTATGGTAAATGCAAATGGTGTATTTATATACAGTAGCACCTTTATCCAAGGCGTTTTACATAGATTGTGCATTACATTCACCCAGTCACGCACACAAATTCATACACCAATGGCAGCGGAAACCATGCATGCAAGGCACCAACCTGCTCATCGGGATCAATTAGGGGTTCAGAGTCTTGCTCAAGGACACTTCGACACCAACTCCGGGGGAGCCCGGGTTCGAACTGGGAACCATCCGGCCACTCTACCCCTGAGCCACGACCGCCAACTTTATAATACTATTTTCATTGAACTTACTTAACCCAGTAGCATCTAAGATTAGCTTTGGCCTCTTAACACAAGCCACAATGTGTGACCCGGGACCCCTCATGTGACACAACGCCGGGGGGGTCATGTGATGAAGCACCTCATTGAGGAAGCAAGATCTGTGTAGGACAGAACGCCTGACCTTCAGGCAACGTCTATGATGTACAGTAGGACATGAGGACTACCTTTTTAGAAAGGGAATATTATCCGACAAATGTCCACAGTCAAATTCAATGCCAATGCATTTCTTCACCAATTTCTCTCACAGTGACACAGACGCAGAGAAGGCTCAAACAACCCACCTTGACTCAAGGCCAAGTGTGGACAAGGACGGATGCACGCACACCGCACAGACTTATAGTCTGGTGAGACGTAGGCAGGACACAAACCACAGTCCTTAGATGCCTCTAAGTGCCTGCAATCCTCCAAGAACACACAAGGCAGGTGGAGCCTCCTGTTGGCTCTGGCATAGAGAAAGGACAATAGCTGGAAGCCTGGATGAGAGGGGCAGTGATTTGGCCAATCACTGCTGACCTGCCAACCGGAGAGTGTTGTGGTTAAGAGTCGAAACAGAAGGTTAGGGACCACCTGATGACCTCTCTTCCAGGCCAAAGCTTTATCCATTATAGATGGATTATAAATAGCATCTTTGATGTATTTACAAATTGGAGTGCACCATTAATTAACAGAAATGCCTGCACGGTATACATTATTAAGTAGCATGCTAGTAGGTCAAACTAGTTTTTTCATGATTCTGAATCCATTGCAAGCATTTGCTTTGCACGAAAAACATTCCTTGGAAAAACAGCCATAGCCACTTTTTCAGGTCATAGTAATTTGTGATGACGTGACGGCTATGTCCTTCAACACATTTACAAACACATTGGTGAAGAAATGTATTGGTAAGGAATTTATTCTCAGAAAAATGTTATGTGCCCTGACGGAGTTAAAAGTACACTTATCAACATTGTCTGTTCGTAATCTCAACCCTACTGTATGTCTCTCTCTCTCTCTCTCTCTCTCCCCCCCCCCACCCCCTTCTCTCTCTCTCTCTCTATCAGTCTAATCGCCAGGATGCTGCAGAGGGATCCCTCTCTCCGCGCGTCACTGGAGGAGATCGAAGCTCACGATTGGCTACAGGGGCTGGACGACGTGCTCCTCAGCCCTGAGGCCCCGCCCCACTGGCTGTCGGCGGCCGCGTGTCCCAGCTCGACCCGCCCGGGAGTGCCCGAGTGCGGGGACCTGCTGGCGGCGAGACCCCAGACCCAGCTGCCCGTGCCGGCGCCGTGGCAGCCCAGGCTCAGTCCGCAGCCTCCTCCCAAAGAGGCCTCGCTGACCGTCCCCAGGGTCAGCGCAGCCCTGCAACAGATATGCGAGGAGGAGGAGGAGGAGGAAGAGGAGGAGGAAGAAGAGCAGGAGGAAGAGGAGGAGGAAGAAGAGGAGGAAGATGAGGTAGAAGAGGAGGAGGAAGAGAGGGGTCTGTTGAATGCGGAGTGGGTTGGCCGTTCGTCGGTGCCCGACGAAAACGCGGGCGGAGCGCTGGAAGACTCGGGTACGCAAGAGAGAGACGGAGAGACGGACCCGCTGCAGACCGCGGACAGCTCAGCAGAGACGGAGGAGGTCGACTTGGAGGAGGATGAACGGGAAGCGAGAGGCGAGGAGGAAGGAGACCGGGAGAAGGGGACAGGAGACGGGGAGAAGGGGACAGGGGACAGGGAGAAGGGGACAGGCGGAACCGGCCACGTGGTTTCAAACCAGCCGGTCGGGGAGACGCCGGTCAACCCGACGCCCGGCGTCAAACCGCTTTCTCTGTCTGCCTTCATGGGGGTGCGGTGTTGTCAGGTTCAGCCGGACCCCACCGATCCAGAGATAGCAAAGGAGGGGGTGGAACCCAACAACAACACCGACAAGTCCCCCCCACTCACCCAGTCCCACTCCCGCCCCGCCTCCCCCGTCTCCACCCGTCCTCCGCGTCCCTCCGTCAGACTGGGTCTGCGCGGCGGGTCGGAGCCGGCGCAGAAAGAGGGAGGAACCAAGGCGGACGGGGAGAGGGAGGACCTCCTCACGGACAGACCGCGAGCCCACAACAACAATGCGTCCGGGTGTCGGGGGGAGGCGGAGCCTGAGGCCGCTCCTCATCGCTCGGAGCCGGGGAAGGGGCGTGGCATGAAGCTGAGGCAGAGACTGTTTCAGTTTCCTCTGTGCGAGAAGGCCCTGACCTTCAATATGCCGCCGCACAACAAGACCAAGATCCTGCCCCTGGCTCAGTATAACTGTTGCCACGTGCTCTAGGCCAACCCGTTGGGACTCGCCCGGGACTAGCCTGGGCAGCATTCCATTTCGGGTTTATGATCCGGTCGGGAGTGGATGGTAACTTTCGTCATGTTGTAGTCAATGATTTGTAGTCATCTGGCAGGAAACCACAAGGCGGAACCAGAAGTACCCAAAATACTTCCCGCGATCATAATTTTGGGGCCTACCCAATAAAATCATTGATGCAGCTTTAATAGTTTTGCTGATTTTTTTAAATATAAATGTAACGCTTCTATACCTTGACCATAGGTAGCGCCCTGTGTTCATATTTAATTCCCAACTCCAAAATAAACCACAAAAGTATTTCCTCAAAATTGTCTGGCAATTTAATGAACTAGAGGAAAAATGAGAAATTGAGGGGTAATAACCATAAGCAAAATACAAAATTAAAGGTTGTAGAAATTAAAATGTAGCAATCAAAAATGTACTTCAAGGGCCTTTGACCTTTTAGGAAACAGAAATACCAAAGACAATATGCAAAAATAACATGTTCACACAAACTAAATGTCCTTTTAAAGTTTAAACCTTTTAGAATAACCTTTTAGATCTTTTAAAATAACCCTTTAAACCTTTTTACTTTGTGGGCCCACCACACACGCATACACACACGTCACACACACACCCCCGTTGCAGGCCTGGTCGATGCTGGGGAGCGTTGGAGTACTCACAATATCAGAGTTCAAGTCACAGTGTCTGTAGGTGTACCCCACAAGCTGGGTGGAGTGACTGGAGCTGGTGAAGAACTACTAGGGGGACTGGAAGGCCAAATATTCTTTCTCCCTCGTTGCCAGAGGAACTACCCGGTATCCTGGGAGCCGGGAGCGCTATCTGGGCCAGTTCTAGCAGGTCTGGGAGGTCTTGAAGATCTCTCTAGGCCAATTAGCCAAGCTGGCTAACTGGAGAAGCTATCTGTTTAGACTGAATGGCTAGGCTAACTGGAGAGGCTACTGTAGCTAACTTCATACACAATGTCAACAACTGTGTTGATAGCTGCCCTTCTCACAGTATCTGTGCACAGTCACATAAAGTCACTCACTTGAATTGTAGTCTTCCTTATACTCTAATATTGTACAGCATTCAAGACTTGTACATCACATTTCTTTTCACATGAGGTTTCTCTCCTTCTCCCTGCAGAACTCTCTTCCTTTCTTCTGGCCACTCTCTCAACTCCTTCTCCCCCCCTCTCCTTGTCCCGCCTCCCTCTCCTTCAACAGCAAATCACCATGCAGTAAAAGTGACATGACAATGTTGTATTGAAGTGAACAAGTTAATACATTCCTAAGTGCACTCTGAACAAAACAATATATATTCAATATATTTAGTGGCCTAGGGCTATTTAGTAGCCTAGGGCTACACCCTCCCCCTTCTAAAAGTCTAGATGTCCTCATTAGACCCGTTAGGTTAGCAACTGTTTAAGCTACCTTCAAACACTAAGTGGCAATAGTGCACAATCATCTTTAGTTTCTGGTTCATAGCTAATCTGAATTACCATGCCTCTGTAAACTATAGTCACAGGTCTGTCAGTAGGCTCTCCAGGTTTGTCATAACTGAGGCGCAGGACAGGTTTCAATGTCCTCCTTGTTCTGAGTTCTTGGGGAGAGTCTGCACCCACAGCCGAAGTGCCAGAGGTTGAGGCCCCCACCTCTTCTAGCTCTGTGTCTGCCACAAAGTCTCTGTGAGGGTGTTGAGGTTCTCCAAACTGCTCGTCTGCTGCTGGCAGTTCCTCCGCTTGTCCTTCCTCTTCAGGGGAATCACAATCCTCTCCAGATGAGTCCTGATCCTCTCCAGGTGAGTCCTGATCCTCTCCAGGAGAGTCCTGATCCTCTTCAGGTGAGTCATGATCATTAGAATTAGCACCAACTGTTTCATATGAGACCAGGACATCTCCGGGCTCAGCTGCCGGACCTTCGTTTTCGTGACCGCCCCCAAAGTTTAAATGAGGCAAGTTATAATAACCTTCCTCTTCAGATTCGGAGGTCCAGTCTCCTTGGCTCCTGTGCTCTGGGCTTGGTCTCTGACTTTCCTTCCTTGCTTTCTGTGCCCTCGTCAGTGGCTTATTTGGGGGTGCTTTCCCGTCTGATGGTACAGGCATCCGCACCAAGTAACCGATAGGCAGCAAGTGGTCCCTATGTAGTGTTTTCACCACACCGGTTCCCCTCTCTGGTTTTACACGATACACCGGGAGATTGGGTAACTTGGCAACCACTTCATACGGTAGCGAATTCCATTTGTCCTGCAATTTGTGTTTCCCCGTGATGGCAAGATTGCGAACTAGTACTCGGTCACCTTCTCCCAGTTCCTGGTTCCTGACTCTTGCATCATACAGTCTTTTGTTCCGTGCATGATTCTTGGAAGCTGCATCAACTGCTAGCTGGTAGGCTTTCTGTAGCTCTTTTTTCATGTTGGCCACATACTGGTGATGCTTTAGGCCATCCTCCTCATCTGATCCAATGCCGAAACACAGATCCACTGGAAGCCGCGCCTCCCTGCCAAACATTAGCAGATATGGCGAGTACCCTGTGGCGTCGTTTCTTGTGCTATTGTAAGCATGCACTAGCTGACTTATATGCTGGCTCCATTTTGGCTTTTGGGCAGGATCGAGAGTACCAAGCATGGACAGAAGGGTGCGATTGAATCGCTCCGGTTGTGGGTCACCCTGAGGGTGGTATGGGGTAGTCCTTGATTTGCGAATGCCAAGCATATTCAGGAGCTCTTTTATGATCTTGCTCTCAAAATCACGTCCCTGATCCGAGTGGATGCGGGCTGGCAGCCCGTAATGTACAAAGAACTTCTCAAAGAGGACTTTGGCGACAGTCAGGGCTTTCTGATCTTTAGTTGGGTATGCTTGAGCATACCTGGTAAAATGATCTGTAACAATCAGTACATTGGCTATGCCTTTGGAGTCAGGTTCAATGGAAAGAAAATCTATGCACACTAAGTCCAGAGGACCATTACTTGTGATCTGTCGTAATGGGGCAGCTCTTTGTGGGAGCGTCTTCCTTGCTATGCACCTTCCACAGTTCTGAATGTACCTCACCATTTCAGGGGCCATTCTGGGCCAGTAAAACCGGTCCTTGATGAGGTCTGTTGTTCGTTCTATGCCAAGGTGGCCAGTATCATCATGCAATGATTTCAATACCATTGGCCGGTATTGAGCAGGTAACACAAGCTGACTCACGTCTCTCCCAGAGGGTCTTCTGGTGACTCTGTGCAGGAGGCCATGCTTTATTGTAAGTTTGGAGCTCTCTCGCTGGAGCAGTCTAACATCAGGATTTGCATGCTTATGAGCCGCGACACTTTGACCCATCTTAACTTGCTGCAGCACCAGTCCGATGACTGGGTCTGACTTTTGAGCTGCTATTAACTCTTTAGGACTCAGTTGCTCCAGTGGACTCACGCCTATCTGGGTGAAGTAGGCATAGACATCAGGAACGGCATCAGGAGGAACACCCAGTTGGTCAACCAATCGGGTAATGACTTTGTAGGAGCCAATTGCAGTAATCTTACTACAAAGAGCTTTTACCCCAGAGGGTGGAACATCCATCCATCCATCTTCTGTCTCCGGCAGATTTCTGGACAGCAGATCAGCATCAATGTTTTCCCGGCCGGGCTTATACTGAATGCTGAACTCATAAGTGGAGAGTGCAGCTAGCCACCTGTGGCCTACAGCATTAAGCTTGGCCGTTGTCAAGACATAGGTGAGTGGGTTATTATCCGTTCTCACCGTGAACCTGGCGCCATATAAGTAGTCGTGGAACTTATCCACTACCGCCCATTTTAACGCTAGAAATTCCAGCTGGTGGATATGATAGTTTCGCTCTGCCTGGTTTAACTTGCGGCTGGCAAAAGCAACTGGACGTAACCCCTCAGGATATTCTTGATTCAGTACAGCTCCCAATCCGTTCAGACTTGCATCGACATGCAGGATGTAAGGCCTTGTAGGGTCAGCAAAAGCCAATACTGGTGCATGTGTGAGCTTGTAGATGATGTGATGGAAGGCGTCGTCACAAGCTGAAGTCCAACGCTCGCCGAAAGGTTCTGATACCTTATAATAGCTCTCTTTTTTTTCTTTTATGATGTCTTTCTGTTTGCACTGAGCAGGGGGGTACCCCTTAGTTAGTTCTGTCAAAGGGCGAACAATAGCAGAATAGTTCTCAATGAAACGCCTGTAGTATCCACTAAATCCCAGAAACGACCTCAGGGACTTCAGATCAGCAGGTTTCTTCCAGTAGTTTACTGCACTCACTTTCTCAGGATCAGTGGCGACACCAGATGCAGAGACTATGTGCCCCAAGAACTTCACTTGTGATTGGCAAAGTTGGCATTTGTCGATGGATACTTTGAGACCACATTCTTCCAGTCGGTCCAAAACCTTTAGGAGACGGTCCTCATGCTCCTCTAGTGTCTTTCCAAACACTATAACATCATCAAGGTACACAAGGACCTGCATCAGATTCATGTCCCCGATGGCTTTCTCCATTAACCTTTGAAAGGTTGCAGGAGCACCAGTGATCCCTTGAGGCATCCTCTCGAACTGGAAAAACCCGAGGGGACAAATGAAGGCAGTCTTTTCCTTGTCTGTCTCAGACATTTCCACTTGGTAGTACCCACTTCTCAGATCCAGCACAGAAAACCATCTGCTCCCTGCCAGACTGTCAAGCACATCGTCTATGCGCGGCATGGTGTACTGGTCTGGAATAGTTCGAGAATTCAGTAAACGATAGTCAATACACATCCTTACCTTGCCATTTTTCTTCCTCACTATGACAATTGGGGATGCATAGGGACTACGGGACTCTTTGATTATTCCAGCTGCCAAGAGTTCTTGGATGTGGCGCCGAACATCCTCAATGTCGGCTGGTGCAATTCTGCGAGATCTCTCTCTGAAAGGTCTAGAGTCTCTTAGTCTTATTTGATGTGTCACGCCTCTTGCTAGGCCGACATCCCATTCTTCCAATGAGAACACATTCGTTCTCTGTGCTAACTTTGTAGCTAGCCTGGATTTCCACTCTTCAGGGATGGATGAATCCCCAAACTTGAACAGACTGGGGTCAATGGACTTTGTTGGGGCATAGCTTTTTCTTAACTCGGTAACAGTGTCCACAGGATATAATTGGGCCACCACTGTGCCAGGAGGGAGCGCAGTCTCTTTTTGGGTTTCATTTCTCAACAGAACTGTGAGACTATTGGCATCCATGGCCGAAGGTGGTAGAACAACTGGTGGAACCAGTATGCCGGCAGGGAGGTTGGTATCTCCATCAGCCTCCAATATCAGGATACTTTGGTGCGCATGCTGCTGCTGTTCCACTTGGCAGGTAGCGTAGTGTGCACTTCCTGGTGAGATCGTGAGAAGCCCAGGGCCTTGCCACTTCACTTGGCCTATGGCATCCATTTGGGGGCTGAACTGTACTGGAGACTGTTTTGGAAAAAGGGTAGAGATTCTTAGAGCATGAATGTCATTGTCACTTTCAAGGTCCTCACAGTGTTTTAGCAGGGACCGCAGTTTCTTTGAGTTTGTGCCGATAATGGCAGGAACTGGGTCAGGGCTCTTTGAATCGGGGCATACTAGAGCCAACACAGAGACTGTCTCTTCCACTCCTTTGTTGTTAGCGGGAAGCCCCAAATCAATGGCTACATATCCCTTATAGGGGTAGTTGGAGTCACTCAAGCCCCAAATGGCAAGGTCTGTGAGTGGGAGAATAGGCACATGGGAGAGGAAACGGGAGTACCAGCTCTCAAATATGATGGTGACTCTGGAGCCGCTGTCTAAAAGGACTCTACAAGGTTGTCCTTCTAGTTTAACAGTGGACATCATGGAGGGACCAATCAGCCCTTCTGGCAAACCACATGGCTTAGGGGTGTGGACTGAACCTTGCCTACAGCCAACATTGGATTCCGACTCAGCTGAGCTTCTAGGTACCCCTTGCTCCTCCTTACTCTTGCGAAGAGCACCAAGTAACTTCTGGATCACTTTTCCAGGGTTTTCAGGAGCCATGCAGCGTGTGGCAATGTGGCCATTTTCTCCACATCTGTAACAGAAATAGCTTTCAGAGTCTTTTGCAATATTGGGATTTGCAGTTCTGCTGGGTCTGGCTTTCGCATCTCTCTTTTTAGGCTCTGCCATGGCTGAGCTGTGTGATATGGCCATTACGGTTAGCTGTTGTTGTAACTGTTGCACCTGCTGCCTTAAGTTCTGGATCTCACCTTCTGTCGCTGTATCCGTGTTTCTCTTGGTTGATTTTGCCTCTGGCTCGGTGTGGGCATCTTGCCGCTTGTTCATTAATTCAGTAAGTTCAGTGCGCAATTCTTGGATTTCTGCTTTAAGCTCTTGAACTTCTGTAGTCTTGGCTTTGGTTTCTTCACTGACTTTTACTTGTCTTACTGTGGTGTTTAATTTGCGCCGTGCTGTCTCGTATTCTTCTTCCTCACGTATCTCATTTAGTAGTTTTAAGAATGTGGGAGGTTTATCTCTTCTTTCTCTCAGCCTCAAGTGTAACAACATCATATCAGACTGAGTAGCACCTCTTATGAGTTGATCGATTCGCGCACGATCGGCTCTGTGGCTAGGGAGGCCCCCCTTTTTCACTGCTTTTGTCAGGGAGCGCTCTAACCTTCTCAAGAAGTCAGACAGCTTTTCACCTGTCTGTTGGTGTAAACTCCTGAAGGCAAAATACAAGTCTTCACCAGATTCAGGGGTTCCAAAGGCACTTTCCAGGGCCTCAATATAGCAATCAGGTGTAGCATCTGGGTCATTAAGCCGTACAGCCTGAGCTATTTCCAATGCAGGGCCCTTTAGACTCTCTACTATTCTCTTTCGCTTCTCTCGCCCAGAGCAGTCACACTCTTCAATCATTAGGCAGGCTTGCTCCAGCCATTGTTCAAGGCTCTCCTCACCTGCAGGAGTGGGCATATTACCAGAGAACATCCGTAGGCGTCGAAAGGCGTTGTTCTCATTGGTAGGTCTCATGGTTTGTCCTAGCAGGTCACCGACTGCTCTGATGATCGACTCAGGTGAGGTCCCCTGGGGAACGGTTGTAGGTAGCAGGGAATGAACATCCTTTGCTGTTTTTCCTGCTTCTGACATTAATTTGTTGAGCTTGGTTAAGAAGTCATCAGCAGAATTTGCAGGTTCATCACAGAGAGATATTTTCCATGCTGGGTCTCCATTCAGTGGATGCAGGTAGAGAGGGAAATTGTCTGTGTCTACCTTTTCAGTGCATTCACAAAACACTGTGCTCTTGCCGGTCTGAGAGTCACTTTGAACTTCTCTCACTTTTATTCTTCCAAATGCCTTCACTGCATGAGCAGCCTCCTCAATGATTGAATTGTCAATGTCAGCGGGAACGTCAGTCAGTGCAAAGGCATGTTTTGGATCTATTATTTCTAAATTGCACCAGCTATGTAGCTCTGCTGCTATCTGAGAAACGTTCTGAGTAGACATACTGTCACAGCTGCTATGATGCTCGTTTCTTTTTTTTTTCTTTTTTTTTTACGGGTCAAACATTAAAGGATAGAGTGGGAATGATTAATCTCAGCAGTGCCTCCATTTTATGTAACGCTTCTATACCTTGACCATAGGTAGCGCCCTGTGTTCATATTTAATTCCCAACTCCAAAATAAACCACAAAAGTATTTCCTCAAAATTGTCTGGCAATTTAATGAACTAGAGGAAAAATGAGAAATTGAGGGGTAATAACCATAAGCAAAATACAAAATTAAAGGTTGTAGAAATTAAAATGTAGCAATCAAAAATGTACTTCAAGGGCCTTTGACCTTTTAGGAAACAGAAATACCAAAGACAATATGCAAAAATAACATGTTCACACAAACTAAATGTCCTTTTAAAGTTTAAACCTTTTAGAATAACCTTTTAGATCTTTTAAAATAACCCTTTAAACCTTTTTACTTTGTGGGCCCACCACACACGCATACACACACGTCACACACACACCCCCGTTGCAGGCCTGGTCGATGCTGGGGAGCGTTGGAGTACTCACAATATCAGAGTTCAAGTCACAGTGTCTGTAGGTGTACCCCACAAGCTGGGTGGAGTGACTGGAGCTGGTGAAGAACTACTAGGGGGACTGGAAGGCCAAATATTCTTTCTCCCTCGTTGCCAGAGGAACTACCCGGTATCCTGGGAGCCGGGAGCGCTATCTGGGCCAGTTCTAGCAGGTCTGGGAGGTCTTGAAGATCTCTCTAGGCCAATTAGCCAAGCTGGCTAACTGGAGAAGCTATCTGTTTAGACTGAATGGCTAGGCTAACTGGAGAGGCTACTGTAGCTAACTTCATACACAATGTCAACAACTGTGTTGATAGCTGCCCTTCTCACAGTATCTGTGCACAGTCACATAAAGTCACTCACTTGAATTGTAGTCTTCCTTATACTCTAATATTGTACAGCATTCAAGACTTGTACATCACATTTCTTTTCACATGAGGTTTCTCTCCTTCTCCCTGCAGAACTCTCTTCCTTTCTTCTGGCCACTCTCTCAACTCCTTCTCCCCCCCTCTCCTTGTCCCGCCTCCCTCTCCTTCAACAGCAAATCACCATGCAGTAAAAGTGACATGACAATGTTGTATTGAAGTGAACAAGTTAATACATTCCTAAGTGCACTCTGAACAAAACAATATATATTCAATATATTTAGTGGCCTAGGGCTATTTAGTAGCCTAGGGCTACATAAATGTGAGTGTACATTCCAGAGACTATTTAGCGTCTGTATTGTATACCTTTGTTGTCCCACGGGGAAATCCTATTGTATTGGGTAGGCCCTAAAATTACAATCGTGGGGACTTATTTTGGGGACTTCTGATTCCGCCTTGTGGTTTCCTGCCAGATGACTACAAATCATTGACTACAACATGACGTATTTTACCATCCACTCCAAACCAAAGACCAGGCTTTCCTCCGAGGTGGAAAAGCTGGTGAGGCGAGGTGAGGCTGGGACAGCTGCCAGACACTGAGGCACTAACAGTTTTGTGAGAAGTGAAGTGTGTGGAGCAACGGCATGCTTCTGCACATGCTAGAGTGTTCACGGGATATTTCACTTTCAAAAACAAATTGGGTCATTTTATCGTTTACCCAGGCTTTTGTGAACACCCCAGAGAGATATTTGATATACATTTTATCAGACTAATTTTCCAAAGAAAGTCTCTTCCTCCCATATCTAATTACTGAATCGAGCAACTTGAAAACTGTCTGGGGTGTTCAGAAAAGCCTGAGTAGACGATAAAATGACCCAAACTTTATTTGAAAGTGAAATATCCCTTTAAGGCTGGGACGTGTGAAGAGTCACACGTCCATACTGTACACACCCATACACACCATGATACACACGTCCATACATGCCCATACACACCAACAACACAAGTTAAACCTTGTAGCACTGCGGCCGTTTCCGTTATTACAGTGTCTATTTATCTGTCGGTGAGAATTATGTCGAACTAGGGCTAACTGTACGTATGTACAGTTATCATTCCTGAGCCTCCATCCATGTGCTGCTGCTGTGCATAGGAACAGCCACAGACTTACACTGGACAGAGCCAACTGTAACATATACATACGACATGTGGGCCTACAAGAAAGATAGAACTTGACCAAACAAAAACACGGTGTCGGGCGGGGGTGCATGGATCTCCCTATGGACCTGTTAAAAAGGACAATGTGATGATGTTCTGTACTGAAATAAGCTATGATCTCTTTTGTTTGTCAAAATAAGGTGCCTACTATGACCAAATGGGTGTACGATAATAATGTGACAGACAGTTACGACTACCTGGTTCTCACTATGGAACTAAACTCGGTGTCATCCGCGGCTCCTGTGTGTTTAATATTGGGATGTTTTACCTGTACTGTATGTGAATAGAATTGAACCAGTTTCTGCCACAGGGTAGCGCGCTCCACTCACTGTCCCTCCTGGACAACCCGCGGGTGGATGGGGGGGCATATGTTAGTCCGACATACCAATAGTCCGAAATACGTGGCCGGTTAAGACTCACCTATGGCTCCGACATGCGTTGCCGGTTAAGACACATAGGGTAGGACGTCGGACCAAAGATATGCACCCCGACCTGCGTCTCATTCATTAGCCACATGAACCCTTAGCGTCCTTATTCTGGGGCGTTCCAACGTTCCTTGAAGACAGCATGTCCGCAAGCTTCCGACGCGTCACGCTGCGACGCATTGTGAACTTGCAGTTCAGGCTATTGTTTGGCAAAGATATTTGGTGGAGAGGGGAAAAAAGGAGGAGGCCTAGTTTAGACCCCTAAAAAGCTCTTATTACAACAAGCTCTTTATTTAAAAACAAAGACTGTTGTCATGTAATATAATTATGATATATATGGTATACGATAGGATGATTATTAGGATTGTTTTGCTACATTGTAATGTATTTATGTAACGTCTTCATAAGATACTATATTTAACATGCTTTGACTGTAGTACTTATGGTCTGGTCATTGACAAAGAGGATGCAGGTCTTCCGTTGAGTCTCTAGGAACATATTCTTATAAACACTGTTCAATCTTGAAATGATGTTGGACTATACATTTGTATTTTGCAGGGAAGTCTATATACACTGTATACTGTATATATTATACCGTATATTCCGTATACTATATTGTATACTGTATATCTCTGCTGTCGGACAGAAACCACCTAAATGTTATTTTTTTAGAAAAAAAAAAAAAAACATCCAGCTCAAGTGGAGTTAGGAGGTTTTGGCCGATGCGCTTTTTATTACTTTTCATTGGCTAAATATTTTTTTTAACCAACACACAGACGTAAAGGGTGTTCAATAGCACTAATGCATGACAAAAAAAAGAAAAAATCTAAAACCTGAATAATGGAGTTAGCTGGTTTCTGATGGACAGCCACGATAATACTATATATTATACATATATATATATAGTATATAGTGTCTGTGCGTGTGCGTGTGTATAATATACACACACACACACACACCGTGTTGTATGTATGCTCAGTCTATACACTTTGTATATAGCATTATAAGCAGAAAACGCAGCACAAAGTGCTATCACCCCCCCCCCCCCCCCCCCTCTCTCTCTCTCTCTCTCTCTCTCTCTGATGGAGCTCTGGTCTGATATCACAGGACAGTCAAACCCTTTGCCTAACAACAGCAACGTGTGCAGTCAGTAGTATGATGTCAAGCAACGTCCATAATTATGTGGGCATATTTGTCCAGACACGCTGCAGAGTCGACGCTGGGCAAAATCCGGCCGCTCACCCACCCGCCACAACTTGAACTTTATACAGTAGATATAAATGATATGGTTTATGAATTGACAAGGACATTTCACAAGGGATTCGTACTTTAATGAGCGACATACAGCGCTGTGCATGGTATTCCTGTTATTTGTCAATATATATACACCTCTCCACATGTCTCGCTCTGAGCTGACATTTCCTCTACGTATTCTGTTGTCATTTGTGACTTTAAGGTCATCTGCTGATGTCAGCACCATGAATGATGAATTGCACATGCCACCTTTAGGATCAGTGGTTCTCAAACTGGGGTTCAGGGACCCCCCAGGGGACTCCCCTGGGGGTTCAGGGACCCCCCCCCAGGGGTACTTGAAGAGTTATGGGTCTGCAACTCTGGGAGTGTACTACTAATGCAGATGTTTCCAAACGTTTTAGCTTGTGACCTAAAAGAGAAAATAGCAGATCTACAAGCTCACAACACGCCGCTTCGCGCCGCTTTGTGAGCTTCTACATCGGCAATTTTCACTACTACTTAAACATTTGTTTTTCTAATTTATGGAATTCCCTTGATTTTTCTTTTATTTCTTCATGAAATTAAGAAACAAAAAAATTAAGGGAGCCATAAGTGTGTCCGCGACCCACATGTGGGTGCCGACCCAGTGTTTGGGAAACGAATGGTTCCCAGAGTTAGGATTTCATAGTGTAGATTGAGGTCCCAGAAATATAAAATATGAAATGGGGTAAATGGTGCATTTATATAGCGCCTTTATCAGAAGGCGCTTTACATAGATTGTACATTACATTCACCCATTCATACACCGATTGCGGCAGAAGCCATGCAAGGTACCAACCAGCACATCGGGAGCAATTTGGGGTTCAGTGTCTTGCCCAAGGACACTTCGACATGTAGCCAGGAGGAGCCGGGATTCGAACCACCGACCCATGGATCATTGGACGACCTGCTCTACCTCCTGAGCCACAGTCGCCCCATATACTTGCATGTCAAACTGGGGACCCTTGAAATAAAGAAAGTTTGAGAACCACTGCTTTAGATTACAGCCATTACAAACAAACGTCCCAGAATCATTTCATGGCTTTATTTATCCTCTAGAAACAATAGTAATCTACTGATGTCTTGTCTTTAGATAGATGGCGAGACACTTCAATTGAGTTGATGTGTATGTTTTTTTTAAAACTATTATGCCTCAATTTCTTTATAGGCTATAGACCTTTTTTGTTTATGTCTTACATACTGTATATTTTCTCACATTTGACAACGTTTTGTAATGGAATGCCCAATGCTGTAATATGAACTACATTTGGACTTTATATTCCCGGTACACAGGATGTACTGCCCCGTCTGTAAGTGGTAGCTACAAAATGTTGGCTTTTAACTCCGTGTTAAATATATGATCCAATCTTTTCATGGCTGCATATGGTGGGGCTGTGGGGAACTGAGTGGATTATGATTATTTTAGTGGTTAGTCAACCATAAAAATCCAAACACATTGTTTTGTTCCTGTGTTAATGGACCATGTCTGTCCTTAAAGTGTCTGGGTCTGTTGGATCCCACATTGAATCTAGACTTTGTCTCTATATGGAGAGATAATAACTTATTTTTCTGTATTTATTTATTAAAAGTGATTCAATCGACAGGCTAATGGGATGTGTGGTTATTTAATATGGGTCATAACTCATGCATTATGATTTTGTGTAAATGGTAAATGGTGCATTTATATAGCGCCTTTGTCCTTTACATAGATTCACCCATTCACACACACATTCATACACCGATGGCGGCGGAAACCATGCAAGGCACTTGTAGCGCCCAAATCCTATATTTGTGGCACTACTGGTTGCCGACAGTCGGGGTGTAGTTAAGACGTGTGCTCCAGAAAGTGATATCCAAACATGTGCGTAGAGTTGGTATAATGAAGATGTATTCTCTGTCTCTGCAGGCCTAGTCACTACAGCATACATCTAAATAAATACAATAAACGTAAATGAGGCAAACATTTACAAGAGGCAAACAGTCTGAATGAGACAATGAGGCAAACATTTACAAGAGGCAAACAGTCTGAAAACTGTTTGCCTCTTGTCAGCAACACCTGCTGGTTGATTGAGACCTGATTAAATACCCTGCCAACCTTCACATTGACCACACCCGTCAGTGGACATCATTGGACACAATTAAAAGGCTCAAATGGCGCTTACAGCACTAACCTGCACATCAGGAGCAATTTGGGGTTCAGTGTCTTGCTCAAGGACACTTCGACACTAAACTCTGGGGGAGCCAGGGTTCGAACAGGCAACCTTGCGGTTACCATGCAGCCACTACCCCTGAGCCACCGCCGCCCATGAAAATAGCTACATTTGTGTAAAAGCAAAATATATAAATGCTAATGTTCGAGTCCCAGGCGCTACTTAAATGCAGCTGGGATACTTTGGGGTACCAAAAGCACTAGTCGACACCCAACGCTTAGCATTTTTGGTGTGATTTTTGTTTGTTCTGCTCTTCATTTTGTAAATGTCCGCTTTCCAAGGTTTCAGGCATAATCACCACATGTAGAGGGGACCATGGATGTCATATGTTGCCAGTACTATGACATCTTATCTACTGTATAAATGCATAAATGCAAAGTCTCTGTGTGTACGTACGTGTGTCGTACGTCTGTAATACCACGTAACTCGAGAAATGTTTGTCCCACCGACTTAAAATTCGACACACGCATTCCACACCACCACAGGGAGTGCAGTGTCAGGTGTCAAGTCCGTTGGGTCGCTGGTTGTCCAGAACCAGCACAAAAGCCTCTGCCCAGGCTCCGGACAGGGCCCAACCTGATCACGCCTAGATCTCCATATGGAGCTGGACATCACAATGTTGTTCTGACTGTCTGCATAGACTCCATATTTGGGCATGCCTGACAAAGAACTCCATATATGGGCATTAAAGGAACACGGACATAACTGGGTGGGGCATTCATTTCCAACTTGCAACGTTCCAAGTAGGCCAGTGTCCAACAGGCACCGCTCTAGTCAGTAAATAATATGACATAATATTAGCCTATGTCATCTCCATATTTAGTGGGCTATCGTTTCAACTCAATCAGACCTCCATTGACTTCCAGAGTAAAAAGTTATTAGTACTGTAGTAATGTAAATATTTGCAATTTGTGAAAAGATATTTGTGTATTTGGCCTACTGGCAGTGTGCACAAGACACAAGTCTTGTGAGGACCGTTTGGAGTGAAGCTTAACTTTGTACCATAGCCTACTCCCTGGAGGCCAGGGAAGAACTCCATCTGCCCTAGCCGCAATTTGCAACACTAGATTTGTTTTTATAATGTGATGAATCTAGAGTTGCAATACCCTCCATTGACATCCCATTGATCCAAATTGCATTTCCGATCTGCTTGTATTAAACAATGTTAAACTCACCGACATTGCAGCTGCTTTAATTATCCTCTTTCAAACTGCAAAGGGTTGGAGTTTGGAAGCGCTCGTCGAAGTAACTGAACGGCCCTGCGTACCACCTCATTGTAAAGAAATCTAGAGTTGCAAATTGCGGCTAGACATGACACAGTGCTGTGAAAAGGCCTGTTAGATACAGTAACCCTGTCACAGGGCTGTCATAGTAACATGTAATCATGTTACGGTGTTATCATGGCCAACCAAATTACGATATGCATGCCATCCCGTTTCTCAACGGTGGCAGTACTGCCCCTATAAAAATCAGAAGCATAAAATTGTATACGTGTCTGTGTTATTAAAGAAGTAAAATAAATAAAAGCTGCTGTACCTGGGTCAGTAATTCTTTATACTGTATTGCAGACCAAAAGGAAAACACAAAACTGTTGTTTTGAACTTAAATTGCAGTATTTTTGATCCGACTTAAACTTGATCAACTAAAATACAAAAGTACAAATCTCCGATCTCCGAATTTTTAGGTCCTGTAACATAAAGTTCATTTCAATGTCTCCAATAAAAGTAATCCATAAATCCATCAAATAAATAGACAATGCATTGCTCAAAAAGGGAAAAAAGTATATTCCTCACCAACCCTTCAAGTTAGGAGGCCACAGCCAAGTTCACCGTTGTCCAAAATCTCTGTTGATTCAGAGCTAAACCCTCAGAAATGTTCCTTGACCAAACATTTCTTCTTCAGATCTCAAAGTTTTCCGGCCCACTACTGTGGTTTATCAATGTCTGATTATGGTTTAGTTAGTTAGTATTACTAGTATTATTAGTATTGGCCTTTAAAGAGTCTCTTTGATAAACCACCACCAAACACTCTTTTTAATAATAATAAATGGAACCTCTGGGGGCCTCACTTCCTGTACTTTTATAAACTTTCCTCTTACCTCACTTCCTGGCACTATTGCTAACATGCTTTTCCTCCACAGCTCCCCCTACTGTATGAGCAAAACTTGTCCACTGAAAATGAATGACTGTTTAACTACACAAAACAAAACATATTTTCTGTACACTTCATTTCGGGGTTAAATATTCAACCATAGTTTAACCAATATATTCCCATGTTATCACCCCATATGTTATGCTTCATTTTCTTTCAATACTCATACCAGGACAGGACATACAGTTCTTCACACAGTTATGTGGCAGTGTCACACCCCCGTTGAGAAACGCTACAAAAGCAGAACATCACGATTCATGTGTTAGATTTATGTACTGTGGCTGTGACCCAGACATTGAGAAAGATCATTTGTCTTTCTTTTGACATACAGTACATTATATAATCATACTGTTCTACATTGTATAACTGGTGTTTGTCCCGTTCTTACTTTTAACACAGTATAAGGTACACAATATCAATACATTTTCTCTCTTCCCTTCAGAAATACGAATTTATAAAAAATACAAACGTACTGGTGGTCATTAAAGAACAACTGCTCTTTTATTTCACTTCATTAAAACGTACCATATAAAACAATATAAAAACAAAAGGAATATAAGGCAAAGAAACTGTGAATATACAGTATTTTTGGCTTGGATTGAATAGACAACAAACCCAACTGAAATTGTATAATACTTCTCTGTGTTTTGTGTTACCAATTGTATTTGACTAAATTCATCAAAAGAAGAGAACACACATACATACACACACAGTGGTTAACCCATTTTGTGCGGGAACCCCTTTTGGTGTTAGCATTATGTTATGCTTTAGCTATTGAAAAATAGCAGATCTACAAGCTCATAGCGCGCCACCGAGTGGCGCGCTACGAGCTTGTAGGTCTGCTATTTTTGAAAAATCGAAGAACCACTGACATAGAAACATAGCTTTTTCAGAAAACTGTCAGGATGTAGAAGACATTTTTAGAATCTGATCTCAGGTCTCAGAGGTGCGCTGTGGGTTCAAATTCCACGTGGTGCATTCGGCTTTGTTGAGCGTGTTCGGGGAGGGATACTGTATGCGTCACTGCACGTATTCCTAGGGGGCTGGGGGCGGCACCTGTCAGCAGGGAGTGTTGGGCTCTACAGTACGTCCTCCTGGTGGGGGCTCCTCACTGGCAGGGAGTGTTGGGCTCTACAGTACGTCCTCCTGGTGGGGGCTCCTCACTGGAGTGTTGGGCTCTACAGTACGTCCTCCTGGTGGGGGCTCCTCACTGGCAGGTGAGTCAGTAGGATACGACAGCAGTGATATCACACGAATGTGTGCGCGGAGGAATAAACTGGGACTAAATTGGGTAGAAAAAGGGGGTAAAAAGCACATTGGAGCAGC
>NC_136810.1:50452660-50457660 GCF_951216825.1 Electrona antarctica
GTGGCCTTGTAACCACTGAAAATCGTATTTCCATTCATGCGAGTGGAGTCTGGAGTCTGGAGAAAAAACCATTCAAAGGCAGAAATGCCTAATTCCGTCTTCGGATGACATTCAACTGCAGGGCACTACTTTATTCAGCTGACTATGACTTCAAAACATGTGGTCGTCATGTATGAATCATGTATGAGTCACATGTATGAATGTATGTATGCCACATGTAGGCCTATGTAAATGAATGTATGTATTTTATGGTTTGATCTCACAACCCTATTTTTGTGGGAAATATTCTGTGGATGTTTGGTCCAAGATGCTCAAGATAGATGGCCTGCAAAGGTGAATATGCAACCACCTGAAAAGAAATATGCTACAGTTTCACTAACACAGATTGTAGAAAGCAGATTTGATACATTGGACTTGATTATTGTGCATAAAGAAATCTCAAACGATATATTTGATAGAATTTGGGGTTTTCGTGCATGAAGGGGCTAATTTACATTATTTAATTAACAATGCATTACTCATAAATCAAATAGATTGTGCATATCCACATTCATAAACACTGTAGAAGGCAAATTTGAGTGTTTTGCATGAAATACCATAAAACTATTTTGGGCATTAACGTTTCGGTATCCCTAAGATACCTGAGTGATGAAGGTCGTAATAGACCGAACGCTTGAATACTTTGGTGTTCTGCCCCTGCAAGGGAATTTATGTCTTTATAAACGATTGTAATCCATAGATTGGTTACGTAACCAACAACAGCCAATTAGCTACTACAAACGTTATGCAAAGCTCGGCCAATCACAGCGGAAGTTAGGTTACTCCGGAAGAAGAAGAATAAAAAAGTGTGACAATAGAGCACCGAAGTCTGACGTCACTTTCAGCTTTTCACCAGAGGAGAAAAACTTTTTTTTCTTCCCCAAAATGAGTTAATAGCACAGGCAGACTCTTCACATACTAGAGCATGTCTGAAATAAGTGTCAGAGCTGAAATCGACATGTAAATATGAAATAAATGCATGTACAAAGGGTTTTATTAGATGCAATACATTCTAACTGTGGTCATACAGAGTGACACGGATCTTCCCTGGTAACACCTTCAGAGATATACCTTCATCGTCCAAACTTCTAAATAATGGAAAGAGCTTCTCGGTGAAAGTGTGTGTGAAGGTGTACAGGTGTGTGTCAGTGTCAGGATCAGAGAATGACAGCTTTCCTCTGTTCCAGTCCAGCTGGACTCTGATCCTCTGAGGTTTCTGCTTCACTGGGAGATCTGTGATATGAGTGACTTTCCCGAACACTCTGTATTTACCTTTAAAGAGCTCTAACCTCCAGTGTTCACCACTGATTTCTCCCTTTCTTGGGTGAGACTCTGCTAACACGCCCAGAGCCCAGTTTGTATTGTCTCCGACCTCAACATCCCAGCTGTGAGCCCCTGAGTTAAAGCCCTCAGAACCAAGGACACAGCGATGATAGTCAAACCTCTCCGTGTTGTCAGGAAGCTGCAGCCTCTCTTCATATTTCAAACGTCTCAAGCTGGTCAGATCATCAGACACGCTGTTCCTTGGAGGGGCAGTGTTGGGGTCCAGAATGACAGGGGTGTAGGAGACAATGTCCTTCATCTTGTCCCAGACTCTGAAGGCCAGGTTGCCCAGGTGTTTGGCCTCGTCTATCAGTGCTCCTGAGAGCGGTGGTGGGTCCTGCAGGGTTAGCTGGACTTTTTCCATTGTGGTCTTGTAATTCTGCAGGAACGAGACGTGGTCGTCGGCTCTCAGCTGGTCCTCGGTGGCTTGGATTGCGTCTGAGAGGGACGCCATGTCTTTGCTCAGCCCATCTCTCCTCTCCTTTATCTCCTGACTCTTCTGTGCCTCTTCAACCATCAGAATGGCAATCCTGGTCTCCTCTTCCTCTTGTAGGAACTGATGAAGTTTCTTAAACTGTTCCTTAATCTGCGTCTCTGTGTTCTGGGCCTGAACCTTGAGGTGATTTTCTGTTAGGTCATAATTCGTTTTAACTTCATCAAAGACCTCCAGTTTCTGCTTTAAAGGCTTCAGTAATTCCTGGACTTTCTCTCTGCAACGCCCCGACGCTTCGCCCACAGGTAAGAACTTGTGTCCGGCGTGTTTTTCGGAGTCCCGACACACGAGACACGCCAGCTGTTCATCGTCCAGGCAGAAGAGCCTGAGCTTCTCCCCGTGTTCGGCACAGAGATCCTCCGAGCTCACCGACAGTTTCTCCTCCAAGAAGTTCTCACACAGGTTCTTCAACACCAGGTTTGTAGGAGGATGGTCACTGGAGGATGTTGTTTTACAAACAGGGCATTCATGTGTTGGTCTTCCTGTCCACCATCGCTGCAGACAGCCGTTGCAGAAGCTGTGGCTGCACGCCAGCAGAACAGGATGTTTAAAGATGTCGCAGCACACCGGACAGGTGAGCTCCTCCTCTTGGCGAGTCAAACGAGAAGCCATGTTGTCTGCAGTCACACTCTTCTGACGTGGAATGTTCCCGGAGGCTGTTATACAGCTGGAAGACAATTCAACAATGATTAACATGATTAATAATAAATTGATAGTAGCAGCAGTAAGGCTACTTCTTCTAGTTATACAGTAGTCCACCTGCCCCGCCCCCCGACTGCATGTCATGGTGTCTGTACGGATATAACTAAACTTTGCTGTTTCATAGCTTTGCCTAATTACTGATTCAACCCTCCGCAAAGGAGTTATAACAAACAGGTCTGGTAATTGTGATTTAACACACACCAATTGTAACATTTATATTACTCAAACATACATAGCCTCGACGTTGCAATAATGCCCGCAAACAATCACTTGATTTTGGCCATTTTATTACTATTATCTCATAACACACTCACACACGTACAAACATACTTCTACTAAACTTGTGTACAGTATAAAGCCTTATTTGCCTTGTCTGGCCCGTGTTTAGATCTAGTACAATAGCATTGATTGCCCTTAATCTGATCATTACAAAGGAATCAGAGACTGTAGTGGCGTTTAGGTAATAATTAAACGCGTCATCCCGTCTGTTACATTGTACTGAAAGAATGAATGAAAGCACGTTCTACACATCCTGCCCTGTGCATAGCTCACCTCTTCCTCTGTCACCCGACACTTCCTACCCCCATACCATGTAGTATGACCTTGCACATTCCACCTAGTATATAGTATTTCACACATTTATCCCCCAATTAGCTGTATTAATATCTACATCCCTGAGACATACTGTAATTGGTTGATAAGAGGATCTCTGTTCTTATATAACACAGAGTATTTACTGTATAGGCAGTGAACTTAATAGCACCAACATCTATACATAAATGACACAAACATGAAGTTACAAATATAAGCTGGGCCGGCACTTAATATTATAATGATCCCACTCACGGAATAAACTCGACAGTGTCAGAGGCAGCTTGTGTGTTGAGCAATATCAATATCACTAGCACTGTATACAGCTTTACACCGAGTTGTTTATTAGAGATGTTTATAACCTAGCAGTGAGAACTTTGTGCCCTGCACACCTAAGATATAGGACAGAGGCCAAAACTGTTCTCCTTCTTGATTATTCCTTCATATTTTCTTAATGTTTACCATTATTGTTATTGTTATTGTTATTGTTATTGTTATTGTTATTGTTATTATTATTATTATTATTATTATTATTATTATTATTGTAATAACACTTTTTTTGCAGTAGCCTGTAGTAGTAGTAATAGTAATAGATTATGTGTTCTTACCTCAGATTGAAGCAGCTTTAACAGATCTGTCCTGCCTGCCTGTCAAGTCTGACTGACTCTCGTGACTGAACAAGGAACTATAGCACTTTTTCAGCAACGCCCTGTTTCGCACGCACGCACGCACGCACGCACGCACGCACGCACACACACACACACACACACACACACACACACACACATATTGTGACACACTCTGGCTGGTCCATGTTGACTTTTTCATAGCTGTGGATATAGCTATCCAAATGAGAACAGTGATTAGTTGTTGATAGGATAAAGTAATATAGATTGTAGAATCTTAGGAATTATTTTATAACCATGTAATACTGAATAAAGCTATAGCTAATTATCTGTCAACGTTACTTTATTTGTTTATTTTGACGGGACATTGCATAGCCTACATATGAATGCAACGTAAATACGTATGGCATGTAGCTATAGGTGTAATGTTAGAGACCATAGAAGTGAACCTTTCAAGCCTCAGTCAAATGTTGTCACATTTGGACATATATCATCATCAACTTGCGATGGGAGCAGTCCCTATTGAGTGAAATATTTTTGGAGTGGTGCAAACCACTCCAACAACCAGCTTTGTCTCGCCAACACTATGTGTATCTATGTGTCTATGTGTCTATGTATGTGTGTACCTGTACGTGGGGCCCAAAAGAATGAGCATGGTTGCTATGGTCACTGACATTACGTCAGACCACAGCTGATCAGGCTATATAAGACCTTGCACCACTCAGTTCACACGGGTGTGATTTTATTTATTTGCAGTGAAATCTCCATAGGGCGATTTTAGGTCGCTTCATATAAGAACTGTGTTTGAAAAATATACCGACCACCCCGGCCTTTCTGTCAGGGGAGTGGCTGTGCGTCGTTAATGATGTCCATTCATATTTGATACAGCCAGTTTCTGGAGAAAATGGAATTAATGTGGCCTTGAAACTACTTATGAAGGCAATGTCGCTGCTAATATACGTCTTGCCCAGACGTGGGGGGGACTGACGCTCTACTGACAGTGACGTCAGGACTCTATAACTATAGTCTGTTTGCCCTTTGGGCAACCACACTTATAAGGTGACGTCATGCATGGAGCTCTCTCTCTCTCTCTCTCTCTCTCTCTCTCTCTCTCTCTCTCTCTCTCTCTCTCTCTCTCTCTCTCTCTCTTTGATCTCCTGCTGCCCGAGGCAAGCTGCAGGAGTAAATAAATGAGCAAAGTACAATATAAGGACTTTCTACACATC
>NC_136810.1:50462660-50565160 GCF_951216825.1 Electrona antarctica
CCACTGTGTCTCAGATAACTGCATCAATCGCGCCGTTCCCCAGATTGCCTGTCTTAGATTGTGCGAGAACAGGAGCGTACCTGTCTGTCACTGTGGAGGGATTCACTTTAACACGACGGGTGCTGCAGAAAGTTCAACTTAGTCTTGTGCATATTCACCACCCATTAAGACCTGGAACGCGTCTGTGTCGCCTTAGCTTTTAACCACTTTAACTTTAGCTGAAAATAGCAGATCTAGAAGCACTCAGTGCCACGTACGCTACGAGCTTGTAGATTTTTATTTTATTTTAGAAAAATCATGAAATACTGTAGTGTGCAAATCTTTGAATATATATTCTTTCACAGCGAACGTTTTTAATTGTATATCTTTGCTTCTGGGCGGTCCCTGGAACAACATATTTTCAGATGGGCGTCTGCAGCCATTTTTGGGGTCCCAGGATTACATTAGAAAAAATGGGTTGCAAAACCGTCATGATTTAGAAGACATTTGTAGTGGTCTCAGGTCTTCTACCAAGACTGTGGAAACTATTCCATGTTCCTGTCCAACAACTAGTTTCAGTCATGTGGCTTGGTGAAGGGGTGAAGTGGTGCAATAGCTGGCAGCACAATTCACACAATCTATGCCAATTTTTGAGATTTCGTGTATACCTTAAACCTGCCTGTGCCAATTCGAGAAAGCTCTTCTTTTTTATTTCTAATATTCCAGAATTAATACTATTATATTCACCGTATTTTTGCTTCCCGTCGCTTGGCAATGCTTTTCGTCCTTGTTGTGAGCTCAATAACAAATTAGCGCAACCTCCCGGTTAGCATATTAGCGTTTCTGACGCTAGAGAAGTGGACGCACGCTGGCACGAAAATGGCCGATTACTACTTCCGGTTCACGGAGCCGGTTCACGGGGTCTTCTTCGCTGCCTTTTTCGTGCATTCCGTTGTCACTGCTGCCACAGCGCCGCAGTCAATGGTGGCATGGAATCGGCTAAATATTACAGGTGAGCTGATGTAGCCTATCCTGGACGTGAAAAAAAAACCTCTTCTGGATTTAAAGTTTACATTTCTTACTTGGTGAACTTTCAACTAGAGGCCACAAAACCTTTATATTTATGCTGTGTTTTAGAGGTATTGCATTGCCTCCATATCTCAATTCTGACCCTTGTACTTCTTCCTGACTTAATGTTCAGTCCATGCCTCGATCATGCCACACCGCCAGCCTCAAAAAAGAGCCCCAAGAAAGAGTCTAAGGGAATGGAAACTCACCTCGAAGCATGAGTTCAAGTCCGTTGCTCTCCCCATGTCCCCCATATATGGGGACTAGGTTGGCGGAGGGTGGGTAGAGCCCAGGATCACATTAGATAATTGACACAGGGGTGAAAAATGGGTTACAAAATCGTGGGATAAAAAAAATATATATAAAAAAAAGAAAACTCTCACCTCATCCTCTAGCACTCGTACCATTTGTAGCACTAATTCAGTACTTGCCTATGCTTATACTGTATATGCCGATGCATGTGATTTATAATATAGATGTATGCTGTTGCTTGTGCAAAGTATGTTGTATAATATTTTTATCACACAAACGCCAGGTTGGATGTTTACCTCCAAGCATGAGTTATTGTTTGATAACAACATTTATAAAAGATGGAGTGCCGTGATTTCTATATTTTCTTCCAGTTTTTCATGTGTTTATGAGGTGACAGTACTTCATTAGACCACTTGGTGTGGTCGTTATGTGCAATGATGTCGTCCCTTTGTATTTAGGGTTTCTTCATGGAGGCTGAAACCTTGACAGTCAAATGTGCCAATGAAAAAATCAGCTTCAGTTCAGGTGGATCACCACCCGCATGACAAACCTGGCATACTTAATGAACTGCTGGGCGTGTCCACATAAAAACGTAATTTTAACACTTTTTTTGAAAGAATTCTTCCACCTTATATAATAATAATACCTGATGATGTTATAGGGTGGAAAAAAATCATGACACAGTTTAGAAAATCACCCAAAAACATTTGGGTCTGAATTATCCAAACAACAGATGCTCAGTGTTCATTTCAACTCTGTCCATCTTTATAAGCCGGGGGGCACCGCGTACCGGCTGCAGTGAGCCCACTCTTCTGACGCACCGGGTTTATTTATCAATGTGAAATACGTGTGTTTGGAACAATTGGCAGTCTGTCAGTGTAATCGGCTCTGCACCAACAGTTTCACGTTAAAGTGTTATTACATTTGCTATTCCTACTACTACGCCTCAGTAAGTCCTGCAGTAAGATGATTGATTGATTGATTCAACTCAGTCAGGATTCAAGAAGTGTAAGTCAAATCAAATCAAATCAAATGTATTTATTGGTGAGTAGCAAAAATGTTCTTTATATTTACGCTACAGACGAGAGGCTGGTCTGCATTTATGCGAGCCCCGGAAGTCGACAGTAAGTAGCCTTGCCGAGCCATGGGGCCCATAGGGCAGGAGCCTATCTCTTGTTTCTGTAGCGTGAGGCAGCTTGATGTACAAGTACACCCCCTGGACATGACGCTAGTATGTCGCAGGGACTTACCCCCAATCCAACCCTTGATGCTGAGTGTCAAGCAGGGAGGCACTGGGTCCCATTTTTAGAGTCTTTGGTTGGTATGACCCGGCCGGGGATTGAACCCCAACCTCCCAGTCTCAGGGCGAACACTCTAACCACAAGGCCACTGAGCTGGTGGAAGTCAACAGTAACATAGCTCTAAATGCAACGGATGATTTCCTGTTTTTGGCTATATAGAAGTGTATATTTGTACGTCTCTAAATGTTTCGAGGAATTGAAAATGGTGGGCCCTATTGTAAACAAGTGTAATGCTTTATGGTGTCGTCCACTCACTGTTAACACCTTGGATGTCCAAGCCGGAGTTCTCCGTCCAAGTTCAAGGTCATAGTCAAGTGCCCAACACGGAGATTGATAAACAAGACGGAGATTAATGAAAACAAAACCGTTCGCATCGCTCTAGAGCCTTGGAGCGCTTGTTGCCCGATCCGATGACGTGTCAAAAAGTGACACGTCATCGAAAATCTCCCCTGCCTGTTTAGCTGACGAAAACGAAAATCTTAAAACGATCATAACTCCCGATCTAAATCATCCCGTCTAATTCTGAAAAAATATCCTGTGTTAGACGGCGCTCAGCGGTCCAGTCGCTAGTCGCGATAGATTTATTATTACCTCCCGTTGTCGATTGACTCCGGTGTGCCGGTAAAAGTGGTCCGTGCGCTACAAATGATGGGCACCCTGGATGAAATGGATTAAATAGTTCCGGGCTTCTAAGGTGTTAACAGTTTTTGTTTTGAGTTGTACTTGAAATGTACTGTAATTCTGCAAACTGTCAATAAATACTTCAATCAATCAATCAAAATCTGACCTCATCAAACCATGTACACTCAAGACACGCTCCATATATGGCTAGTACATGATTTTCCATATGTTGATCTGACCCCCATGCCAAAGCACCAGCGCTCGCCCAACAGTCTGCCGTCACCCAGGCTGATGCGTTCACGCCCTTTTTAGGGTGAGGTCGCTTCTCCCGACTTACTGGTTTCTAACGTTTAATGTTTTCAGATACATATTTCAGCGTGCTGATTACGTTTAAAATAAGTAATACACTGCCTGAATGTCATCTTGAATGAGATTAAAAACGGAGTAGTTCTATAATCAAAATCAGCTGTGTTTGGACGCACACGCATCAATGGGAATCAAATGAAATCAAGATTCATTTTTATTCATGCGGGCCTCAACACGTCATAAACACATCACGTTTTAAAGCAAGGCAAACCCTTCTTAACATCATAGGATAGTGCAAATACACCAGGGGGATTCAAAGGCTTGTGATTGTGAATATAGAAGGGTTCTGAGCCTGGATTTAACGGATAATGGACTCAACGGAGGGGGCATACCTAACAGCAAAAGGGAATGTGTAAGACTCAGAGTGTAGTGGTGTAGTATGGATGAATGAATCAATGAACAAAATGGGCAAAGGAGTTGGTGTTTTAGAGAGCTAATATTGTTAGAGAGAAGAACAGAAAAGAGCAGTCTAGGAGTGATGCAGTTGAGGGAATGGTGTTCCCCACTACCACTTTCTCTGGGTAGAAATGTAGACATACTATTAACCCATTTTGGGCGGGAAGCCCTTTTGGTGTTTTAAACATTATGTTATAATTTAGCTATTGAAAAATAGCAGATCTACAAGCTCATAGCGCGCCACCGAGTGGCGCGCTATGAACTTGTAGGTCTGCTATTTTTGAAAAATCGTAAAAATACGGCACAAATCTTTGAATAGGTATCTATTCTTTCAGAGCGACTTTTTTGTTTATTTCGACGTCAGGCCTAAATGCGTTAAAGCACAGCCATCCATCAATCTAATTACCACATGCATAGGTATAGTGGAAATATATCCACCGCCCTCCCTCAAAACGACGCTCCCCACGCTCAACTGCCACCATCACAGCAGTGTGCTGCAGTCATTTAAAATCGGCACGGAGGACGGTATCCCAAGGTGTTCTTTGGAACACATAAGGATGAGAACAGTGACAGAGTGGGCGAGCATGACCCCGGTGCAGCAAACCTACTGAATGAACTGATAGGAAGTGTTTAAAAAAAAGAAAAGAATCTGCACTGTCACGTTGCATTCAGCAAGGCTATAGGCTGGGTCATGCATAGATAGTGGAGCAGTGGTGGAAAAAGTACTATTTTTTTTACTTAAGTAAAAGTATCAATACTGCAATATAGAAATACTCTTTTACGAGAATATTTTCACAATTTTTCAAAAATAGCAGACCTACAAGCCACTCGGTGGCGCGCTATGAGCTTGTAGATCTGCTATTTTTCAATAGCTAAATTATACCATAATGTTTAAAACACCAAAAGGGGTTCCCGCCCAAAATGGGTTAAAGTACAAAACTGTATTGGAATCATAATGTACTTAATGTACCAAAAGCAAAAGTACTCATTATGCATAATGTCCCATTTCAAGTTTTCAAATGTATACAAATGTTTTGAAAATAGCAGATCTACAAGCTCACAATGTGTCGCATCGTGGCACATTGAAGTGGTTAATATAGCCGAAATGAAGTGGTTAATATACGTTTTGTAATAATCGAAATCTACGAAGCAACTACAGCACAATATTTGGATCAGAGATGTAGTGGAGTAGAAGTAAAATGATTGGAAATTGGAAACAATCCAGTGAAGTAAAAGTACCTCAAAATGTTATTTAACCCATTTTGGGCGGGAACCCCTTTTGTTGTTAGCATTATGTTATGCTTTAGCTATTGAAAAATAGCAGATCTACAAGCTCATAGCGCACCACCAAGTGGCGCGCTACGAGCTTGTAGGTCTGCTATTTTTGAAAAATCGAAGAACCACTGACATAGAAACATAGCTTTTTCAGAAAACTGTCAGGATGTAGAAGACATTTTTAGAATCTGATCTCAGGTCAAAATGGATTAAGTACAGTACTTGAGTGAATGTACTTAGTTACTTTCCACTACTGGTGCTCTTTGAGAGCGGTTTTGAAGGAGAGTAGGGATTCACATTCCTTTACAACTGTTGGTAGGGAGTACCACATTTTTGTGGCATAGGAGCTAAATTAATTTAACACCTTGTGACCGTGATTTGTGGAAGTCCCTCTGGAGTCTGGTGTTGTGATTGTGGACGGCGTTGACGTTTTGGAAGTAGTTTGACAGGTACATGGGTGTCTTTGTGGTGTAGCGTATTTTGTAGACCAGGCCCATTGCAAGTTGCGTCTACCCTAAGGCCTCACTCAGACCTTTAAAACATTGATGCATGCTTGTTGTATGAATGTTGTGAGTGTCATGGCCGCCCCAATGCATTTCCAATGGAAGTCACATGGTTTGTAGTCCACATTTTGGACTACAAGCTGTTGTATGGCTTTCGGCTGTGTTTCGACTGCGCCCTTCCCCCTCATACAACACAAATGTTGTGTCAAACCATGTGACTCCCATTGGAAATGCATTGGGGCAAGGCCTAAGCCATTCCAACCTATCAAAATGAGCAGGGGTGAGGTGAGTTATAGGAGTGAGGCCAAGCAGTAGCCTGACCAGTTTATTTTGTTCCTTGCCTTGTTTTTAGGGCCTTTGTGGTGCTATGGCACCATGAGGTGCATGCATAGGCGAAGAAACCTTGAGTGATCCAGTCTTCAAAGTTTTCTTACTGACCAGTGAGGAGATTCTGTACAAAAATGTTGTTCTTTGGTTAACCTTTTTGATTACATTAGTTGCCATTTTATCGCTGGAAAGATTTGCCTCTAAGATGGAACCAGGTAGGTAATTTACTTTTGATGATGTTATCACTTTTCTTGTGATAACGTTATCACCCATTTTGACTGTGAAGCCGGCGGCCTTGATGAGGTTTTTATTTGACCCAAAATAATTGATTCAGTTTTTCCCAGATGTAATGATATGTTTGTTATCCGCGAGCCAGGTGCAGATACTACCGAGTTCAGAGCTGAGGGCTTGTTCAACCTGCAATTTGTCACGGTACGAGACCAGCAGAGCCGAGTCATCCGTGAACAAGAACAAATTGCAGTCACAGGCCGATGTCATGTCGTTTACATATACCAGGGCCGTATCCAGTACTTCACAGGTGGAGGGGTCCAATTGGTACCGGCCCACATGCCGGTACCAAAGCGCCCGTGCGGGAAAAAAATCGGGTATTTCCGGTTATAAAGTCGTTATTTTCGGGTCAAAAACGGGTCTGCACAGCAGAAATAGCCTAGTGCAAATCTTACCTTTTTGATGAGCCTGCATGCTCACTGGTCATTTTAACTTTTTTCAATATTGGCATATTGCCTATGGTAAATACCATTATAACATCAACACATCAATTTAACTTGAACAACCAATGTCAATTTGAAGCTATGATTCCCTGAGAGAGAGAGAGAGAGACGTGTCTCTCTATATCGGGGGTCGCGTTAGCATCAAGCTAAGCGTACGTTCGTTCCATATAAATGACAGATCCACATCGCTCATGGCCGGGGCTGCTGCAGGCTGCAGCCTGCATGCGCCAGGCACAGCCAGCCAGAGCAGCGGAGGTAACAGATATACGGCACTTGGGGAAAAAAAGAAGAAAAAAAAAGAACACCGGCTAATAAAAGGAGGCCGGAATTTATATACTTAATTCAACGCCAGCCCGGTAATCACACAGCAGGTAAGGAGGGGGCTGGGGCAGCCCTCACTTCCCCCTCCGAGTCAGCGGCCGCATGGTCCAAGTGCCTGCCCCATTTGAGGCTTTTTTATTCCTTTTCTCTTCCCCGTGGCCGGCGGCCCAACAAACGGTTCGCGGGCCTAGGACTAGTCCCCCGGGACCCCCGTGTCTCCTACGGCCCTGACATATACTACTAGTCCATACTCGTTCGGGGATTTGCACACCGAAAGTGTTTGCAGACTTTGTGATGCCCTGTGTACATGCATTGCATAGCACCATTCAGGTGAATGATTTTTGAGTGGTGCAACCACTCCTGTAGACGGCTATGTGTGTGTGTCCCTGTGTCCGTCCCTGTGTCTGAGCACGGAAGTAGCATATTGTCACCACCAAGTGTCACTGTCACTGACACAGGTGCAGCGCTTTACATAGATTATGCATTACATTCACCCATTAACACACACAGTATACCGGCATCCAGACAGTCAGTCAGTCACGAAGATGCAAGATGCAGCTATAAGAGCAGGAGTCACTTCCTGGTTTTTTCAACAGCTGGTGCAACTGGCAGCGTGGGCGGTGCTTCCCAACAGCACCTCCATTTTCCATCCACCAGCCGTTGGAAGTGACTCCTGCTCTTTTAGCTGCATCTTGCATCTCCGTGACGCGACTGTCTGGGAGCACCCATTCACACAGCGATGGCAGAGGAAACCATGCACGGCACCGACCTGCTCCGGCTGCTGTACCACTGAGCTACTGCCACTGAACATACTGGGGGCGGAAAGCTTCCCATGTACTGTACACATATACTGTGTTAGGTGGAAACCTACTGTACACCGATGTACTGTACATGCTGTTAGGTGGAAACATTTGAAAATTGTTTCAGTCCACACTACAGTCTGTAACTTTAATCCATTTAGGCCTGACGTTGAAATTTAAAAAAAATCTTCTAAATCCTCCAGTTTTCTGAAATAAATATTTTCACGATTTTTCAAAAATAGCAGATCTACAAGCTCGTAGCGCGCCACTCGGTGGCGCGCTATGAGCTTGTAGATCTGCTATTTTTCAATAGCTAAATTATAACATAATGTTTAAAACACCAAAAGGGGTTCCCGCCCCAATTAACTAAAGTGGAAGTATACATACAGTAAGACAGAGGACGAGAGAGATAGACACTGATAGAGAGAGTGAAAGAGAAAGGGCTAAAAAAAATAAAGACGTGTATTTCTTTGTAGATACGATGGAAGAAAAGACGAAAGAGGATCGAGAAGCCGGATAAAAGAAAATCTTTCACATCTTATTCCTGCATGATTATTTAACACCTGCCCTAACATAACCTAAGTAACGTAGAAATGGAACGATACAAAACTCCCAATTTCACCAATTTATATCATACCATTTATATCATAGTATGATATAAATTGGTGAAATATATTATAGAGCATACTGTAGGCTACTCTCCCCCCCCTGCTTTCTTGCCATTACAGCCAATACTTTTCATCACTGATCACAAGCATCATTAGAGATAAACCCCATCTATAATCTCCGAGGCTCATTTTATTTCATCTGTGCTTGAGAGAAAACTTCTGCTAGTGTGCCTTGTTGGTATTAAGCCTCCCACTCTGCCAGCCCTCTAATGAACCAAATGTTTTAAGATCAGAGTTGGATATGTTGAGCTGCCTATTTCCTCATGACAGAGTAGTAGTCTGCTTGTACCAGTTGAAAGAAAAGGGCTCAAATCAGTTAGTCATGACCTCAGAGAAAATGCATCTCTGAGGTCATTACTATAAACTGCCGCCGAGTATTGATTTGGCGTTTGTTTGAAGTCACATTAGAGAAATATCCTTTTCAGCTGTGAATTTCTGCTATGAAACATTGGTGTATTTTGCATCAAGGACATCACAGACAGAATATTTTCATCCCTTACTCTTAGAAAGAGACAAACAAAACACTCTTATTTTGACATATTCCTACATAATTATAATTATAATTATAAACTAATATTTTCTTTCTTTTCAAAATCTTTTTATTCAGGTTTTTGTAACAGTAGCCCAGGGGCAAGTATTAAACAGACTAATAAACTCAATCCCCCCACCCACAATCCCAAGGATAGTCGGAAAAACAGTCTGGAGGAAATAAAATAAATAAATAAATATATCTATATACACATATACACAAAAATACATGCATACATAATTACAAAAAAAAAAAAAAAAAAAGATAATAAAAAGCAGATTTTTCATAGCAGAGCAGATTTTGTTTCTGTTGGCCCCCAGGTCTTGTAAAACTTTTTATAAACTAATATTTTATGCGAACATGACTATTGACAATAGTTTGTAGTTTGTTTCCACAGTGGTGATCTGGAACTTTACCACTGTGCCCCCTTCTCACACATTTTATGGCTATATTCTTTCATCTATTATATATATTTTTTGTTTCGTGGCAAAACATTTGATTTTGCCTCATCCTCGTGGAAACACCATTCAATGAAAACTCACGATCTTCACATTAATGTCATGTGTGTTTATGTCGAATTCTGTATGCCTGCCGGGAAATGCATGCACCCAGTGGTGGGAACAAGTACTCACATTTTTACTTAAGTAAAAGTATCAATACTGCAATGTAGAAATACAGTCCCGTATTCAAAATTTACTTGAGTAAAAGTACAATAGTCAGAGGTGGACATTTACTTAAGTAAATCTGTTCTTAAGTACTTGTTGTACTCAAGTCAGTACAAATTTTGTAAATTGACTTAAGTGTCCACCTCTGACAATAGTATCAGCATCAAAATACGGTATACTTAAAGTACCAAAAAGAAAAAGTATCATTGGGCTAGCCTGGGCACCATTTCATTTAGGGTATGATCCTGTCGGGAGCGGATGATAGTCGACAGGCAGGAACAACGGGGCGGCAACTTCCTTTTCCCTCAAACCGATTTTTCTCAATAAAAGCTACAGGCTACGAGAGCTTTTATCGGTTTTAAGGGAAAAGGAAGTTACAACATGACGTAACGATATCATCCGCTCCCAACAGGATCATACAGACTTTTGAAACAGAGACCAGGCTTTCCTCCGAGGTGGTGGAAAGCCTGGTGAGGCGAGGTTATCATTGGGCAGAATGTACCACTTCACATAAAGTTCAAAATGTATAGCCGATCTACAGGACATTGTGAGCGTGTAGATCTGCTATTTACTAATGGACAAAATGTATGAAGTGGTTAATGTATGTTTTGTGATCAAATTCTACAAAGTAACTACAGTTTTAAAATAATTGTAGTGGAGTAAAATGACAATATTTCGCTCTGAGATGTAGTGGAGTAGAATTATTGAAAAGTATTGAAAATTGCAAATACTCCAGTAAAGTAAAAGTACCTCAAAATTGTACTTAAGTACAGAACTTGAGTACACATGTACCTACTTTCCACCAGTGCATGCACCTTGCAGTTGAGCCAGTGCAAGACCTCTATATCCACCACCATGCACCGCATGGAAGTTTTAGACTGCATCGTCCTACATGCCCAGTCTAATGAAACTATATTCCAGGACAGTCAGTCACTATATGCTCCCAAGGTGCTGCATGTTACAGTATGCAGTTTTAAGAAAAATAACCTGATGGGGGCAGTGCATTAGTGCAGACATGCACCGGAATGTTCTCCCTCCAACTGTCACAGAAGCCACTCTGGGGACATTTTTAAATCTAGTCTTCAACCCATTTTGACCTGACGTCGAAATTTATAAAATGTCTTCTAAATCCTGACAGTTTTCTGTCAGGATTTGTGCCACATTTTCACGATTTTTCAAAAATAGCAGACCTACAAGCTCGTAGCGCGCCACTCGGTGGCGCGCTATGAGCTTGTAGATCTGCTATTTTACAACATAATGTTTAAAACACGAAAAGGGGTTCCCGCCCAAAATGGCTTAAAACCCAGTTTTAAGGGAAAGGGGACAGACAGACATGCGTGCGTTCGGATAGAGGCACACTGAGGCACAGCCAATACAAACAAATAGGCGAGTGTGCTATCGGACCCCGGTGCACATTTCCGAACGCACCCAGACTTTACTTCAATTATATGTTAGATTATGTAGTGTGTAGCCATAATAGAACCTAGCCTATAGCTAACTGAAACTAACTTAAACTTCAAAATGCATTTAACTCTGAATAGTGTTTTCAGCACCATGTTTTTTGGGAAAACACAATGTATTCAACTGTTGACATCTACTGTACATAACAGAAGTTAGTTATCAACTCAGTTTATTTTTTCCATGAAAGCGTGTCCTTATAGCCCCACCAGAGAATATTCTAAACATTTCTAAAAGTAGGGGATCTGTTTGAAATCCCTGGCATCCATGGAAATCCTTTTGACAGACCCCTGGCGGGAAATGTGTTAAAACAGGAATATGTGAATTTCCCCTTTAAGGTTTTTGACGTTCATTTTTCTTTGTTTTTGTTATTTGCCTTTTTTTTTTTTTTTACGCCGTCTAATGATTCTCTGATCATTGTCTGATTCTGCCATTTGTTTAGTGAAGTGTACAGACTCAGAGCCCCCTTGGGGGGATGTTGTTGCACTATAAATAAAATAACAACTGAACTGAACTGAACTTTAGTATAACCACAGACTCCTATCTGCCTGGGAGCTCTAGTGCCGCCGCCCGCCGGGGCAACCTGATCTAGAAGGGGAGGAAGGCCATATGCCAATCACACTCTCATGCACGCTGGCTCACTACATCCCATAGCCTGGAGTGGTGCTTGATCTGCAATTGCCAATTTACCAGAGGATAGTGTAGAGTAGTAGTAGACAACATCCCATAGCCTGGAGTGGTGCTTGATCTGCAATTGCCAATTTACCAGAGGACAGTGGAGACTACATCCCGTAGCCTGGAGGTATGATGTGTTAGTCTCAACTAGCCTTTAACTAAGCCTTACTATCCTGGCACTGTGTCGTTGCTAGCCTGGCAGTGTGTGTGTGTGTGTGTGTGTGTGTGTGTGTGTGTGTGTGTGTGCGTGCGTGCGTGCGTGCGTGCGTGCGTGCGTGCGTGCGTGCGTGCGTGCGTGCGTGTCATCGATTTGTCAAGGGAAGAGCAAGAGAGATTGCATGCAAATTTTTGTTTGTTTTTAATGATAATTTCTGTAGGCAATCCATGCTTTATTAGATAGATAATTGTACCGAGAGGGAGACGCAAGACATGAGGGGAGTTGGATTCAAACTCGGGTCCTGGCAAGTGGCAACGCACAAAGGGCATGTGATCCGTGCACTGTCTGAGCCGTCAGCCAGTGAGGCACCCTGAGTGCATGCAGTGTGTGTGTGTGTCTGTTTGGAAAACAACATCGTTCAAAAGGAATATCAGAAAGGCTTCACATTAATGCTCAGTGGCCTTGATGCATTTGATGCTTTCATGTTTTCTGTCTCTGCTGAGAGACAGAGAGAGTCTGTAAAATGTAGCCTAATCTACTGCAGAGTTTACAGGAGGGCGTCATTAAAAATAGGATGAGACAAAGAGGGAAAGACGTTTGTCGAGAGAGAGAGAGAGAGAGAGAGAGAGAGAGAGAGAGAGAGAGAGAGAGAGAGAGAGAGAGAGAGAGAGAGAGAGAGGAAAAGAGCACAAGAGAGAGGGCAAGCACAAGAAACAGTCAGAGAGAGAGAGTGAATTGACTGTCAGGTTATTAACGTACGGGGAACTTCTCTCTCTCTCTCTCTCTCTCTCTCTCTCTCTCTCTCTCTCTCTCTCGGTCTCTCCACTCAACATTTGCCACCTTTCTGCAGCCTTACATTACATTTACTTGAGTATTTCCAATACATTGTACTTTTACTCCACTACATTTATTTGAAAACTTTAGTTACCAGTTACTTTGATTATTATTACAAAACATAAAGTAACCACTTCAGCCCTATACATGTTTCGGCCATTTGAATTTGTCGATCTACAGGCTCAGAATGCCGTCGTGATGCGACACATTGTGAGCGTGTAGATGAGTACTTTTCACTTTCGGCACTTTAAGGCCTCACTCACACCTTTCGATCTAGCATACAACATTGATGCATGCTAGATGTAAGCAAGATGTAAGTGTCATGGCCACAACATGTTGGACTACAAGCTGTTGTATGGTTTTCGGCTGGCTTTCGACTGCCCCCCTCCCCCTCATACAACACAAATGTTGTGTCAAACCATGTGACCTCCATTGGAAATGCATTGGGCGGCCATGACACAACACAGCATTGATCCAACGAGCACAGAGAATTGCATTAACCGTGTGAGTGCACCCTAAGTAGGCCTATATTTTGATTGAAGTACTTTTGTACTTTCACTCAAGTACATTTTGAATTCCAGACCTTTACTTGTACACGGAGTAGTTCTACATTGCAGTATTGATACTTTTACGTGAAACAATTGAGTATACTTTTTCCGCCACTGCTCAAACCTGAAGCTTGATGACAGACATTTGGATGGCTGAACAGCAAAACCTCTCATTTGCTCTAGTGGTCAACCAGTGGTCCGGGGACCACCAGTGGTCCTTGAGGGGGTTCCAGGTGGTCCCCAGCTAAATGATGGAGAGTTGGCAACCAAATGAACCCTTATGGATCTTTAACTCTTAAGAGCTTAAAATGAAACCAAATGGACCCTTTCGTCATTTTACACATTTTACACTAAATGTTAAACATCTGCAACAGAAGTCTCACTAATTAGAGAATGTAGAAGAATTGTTCTTTTGATCAACGTTTGCCTGTTATATCTCTCCTAATGGTGCCACATCACTACAGCATGGAATTGTGGACAAAATCTTATCCAATGGCGACAATATTCTATGTTTTGGGTCTGAGGCTAAATGTCATCAAATGGTGGTCTGTGGATCCAATAAATAATGGACCTCGATATGAAAAGAGTTGAAAACCACTGCTCTGGTGTCTTTTGTTTCTCAGTTGTTGGCATTTTCAGAATGATATACATTTTGATATTTTACATACTTCTCTCTTTCTTTCTTTCTTTCTTTCTTTCTTTCTTTCTTTCTTTCTTTCTTTCTTTCTTTTCTACTCTGTCATGTCCTGTTCCATGCACGTTGTGAGTTTCTTCCATGAGTATATAAAAGGATAGAGACTGATCTGGCGCGAAGCTCCGCCCCCTCCGCTATTCATGTCAGTGGAAGTTGCTCAGTGGCGTTTTGAAGCACCCGGAAGGACCGTCTCAAAACGTCTACTTCCGCATTTGCCAACCAAATTTTGGTTGGCAAATGTGGAAGTGCAACCGAGCGCTCAATGTTAAAGCCCAGCTGCACGGGGTTTCCCGGTCATGAATCCACGGGTCCGCCTGTAGTCCCTCCTATTACCACTAGGGCCCAGTGCTTCAACGTTGGAGTGCCTCACTGGCCCCTTGGTTTCTTCTCATGTCTTGGCCTCCACCTCGCGTCTCTTAGCCTGGCATTAGTCAGACTGACTCACACCAGGAACGTGTGAGCAGTGTTTTTTTACAGAGAACTTTACACATTTTCTCATTTTAGTCACCTGGAATGTCTTAGTGTTAGTCTATCATAAGAATTTAGTCGACTAAATCTACGGTTAATTTAATCGACTAAAATGTATTTTGGCGGGGCTTGATGCCGTCGTAATGACTGATTTCACACAAAATAGCAGATCATTTTCAGCATGCAACCAAGTGTAAAATGACTTATACTGGATCTCTAGTCCCTGTTTAACCTTTTAGTCTAGTTTTTAAAAATTGACGACATTGTCTGGCTAATGCCAGACCTACCCTTCTCTGTCCTCTCTGTTTAGGTGCTATAGAGCGTCCCCTTTCATGACGACGCCTGGCCCAGGAAATGAATCACAATGCATTTTTCCCATAGACATTTCAAAAAGTATTTATTTAAAGACCTTTTAAGCATCGTACGAAGCCAACTCGAGTCGTGACAAATCATGACAACACACACAATATTTTGGACCAAACAAATAATTACATAGAAGAAAAACAACAAAAAAAGTGTTGTAACCTGCCGTTTTTTCTACTTTCTAATTCTTTGTTTGGCCCGAAAAATTGTGTTTGTTGTCATGATTTGTCACGACAAGACTTGGCTTTGTCCGCGGCGTAAACGTCTTTAAATAAATACTTTCTGAAATGTCTATGAGGAAAATGAACGGAGAATCATTTCCTGGGCCCTGGTAGGGGGCGGGACTGCGACGCTCTATAATGGAACGGTATTACAGGTATTACAGCTGTAGGAGACAGATCGTGTAAATTAGGCATAACTCCATCTCTAACCCCTAAACCTAACCTCTAAATGTCTAATCCTGACTCCAAGTCCAACCTGAATCCTCTCCTTATTATGAGCCTATATCTAAAAGTGTTTTTAATTGGAAAACAACCGTTTCATTTGTCCTCACAATGTCTGTTTTTCATACAAACACACGCACGCACGCACGCACGCACGCACGCACGCACGCACGCACGCACACACGCACGCACGCACACACGCACACACAGCAAGGTTAAGCCTCTAAGCTTTGCTTTTGAAGGCTAATTGAGAGAAACACCATACATACACACACACACACACACACACACACACACACACACACACACCTTCCAGGGTCTCAACAGGCTTTAGTTTGTCACGCAATGGGATCGGCCACCCAGTGCAGCGTCACTTATTAACATGGCAATAACACTCCAGAGACCAGGGTTACCATAGTACAAGTTACCCTATAGTAGCATGGAAAATTCTCACTCTTGAGAGCGTAAAATGAAACCAAATGGACCCGTACGGGTCCATTTGGTTTCATTTTACGCTCTCAAGAGTCCATCCAGCCTGCTGGGCTGATCCGTTGCTGGGTTTCCATTCAAATGTATTGAAAATATTAACCACATCAGAAGATTGGTAAAAGAATATGCAAATTGATTGATATACGAATATCTGTATCTGTGTGTCCGCGGGTCTGTGGAGGATTAGCCTAGTAGCTCGGTACCCGGGCTTTTATTTCCGTTCGCATTCGGCTCAAAAATGAAAGCCTGGAGGAACGAGATACATTTCCTGGTCTAGGAGTGGGAGTGAACTACAGTGCAGAGGGGTTGTCACTCGAAATTTGGTGACGTCAGTGTTGTCCGCTGTTTTCTACCAGGGAGGGGAGGGGACTAGGGGGGGCAGGGGGCGGGCGCTCAGATCGGTGAACCAATATGATCCAACGCATTGCTCCCGGCAGCTAACCTGACTCCGCCAGATGGGGCAGCAGAGAGTACACTGGGTTCCCCCCTCCTGCTCCCATCTGGGAACTCTCAGGCAGACTCGATGCTCCGGCCACCAAACGGCCTTTCCAATCAGCGGCAGCTAGAGGCGGGATCAAGGCAGGACAGTGTACTCTCTGCTGCCCCATCTGGCGGAGTCAGGTTACCCGGCAGCAGCCGCCCCTCTAAACCAGAAATCACGGTGGCTGGGCCAGGCTAGTGGAGGATAAACCCAATCTCTGCTCCCCATTCGGATGCTGTCAATGCACTGGATCAGAATTATCGGCTTTATTGTCACATTGCAGTTTTACAAGTTAAAAAGTGGGTGAAATATTTTTTTGTGCATATAGTTCCATAGTTCCATCGTATTATTTTTCCAAGAAAACAAAGAAAGGGAAGAAGGGCGGGTAAGGAGATCAAGGCAGGAAAGAATAAAAAGCTAAAGCGATCGAGTTGCCGTGCCGAACGTTGTGAAGTTCGCTTGAGCCGTCTCAGCTCCGCCGACAGGCACAGAATAGTAAATCATGTTTTGGGCGACAGCTACTGGCCAGAAAGGTCAGTATCTCACCTACTTCAATAGTATCTCACCTACCAATCAATAGAGGATTAAACGTCCCATTCAATGCATGACAGCATTCGAAGCCGCTGATCTTCTCCGTTTTTTTCCAGTGGTGTGTAGGCATCGGCTTCACCGATAGGCCAACCCAACCCATCGGCGTCACAGATTGATTGGCCAAGCTTTGCGTTGCGTTTGTGCCGACCAATAAGAGGTAGCGTACAATGGAACTCGTTCCTCGTGTGCTTGTGTAGCCTAGTATACGTCATCAGTTTCTGCAGGGATCCTCGTAAATTAATTTAGTTGATCTGTCGTGTGGTAACGAGTACTACCGCACTGGGTACTCTTGAGAATGGTACAATGGGCAAATACAATGGGTTCAGAAGATTCAGAATCATGAAAACCCCCTATTTTGGCATTTTTCAATATGTTCCACCATTTGGATTTCTTAGGACTTTTGATATGTTGTTACTAACATATTTATGAAACAAAAAAAGTTGAAAGAGTTTCTGTTGCAATTTGTTTGAGGTTTTTCAATGCTTGTACTAAAACAGGTGTGGGATGCATTCACAACTTGCATCGTTCCAAACTTGCGTAGTCCCCGATTACAGTAATTGGTTCCCTATTTGGTCTTTGTTATGGTTCGTTTTGTTAACAAAAAAAATGACATAGTCTTGCTGTAAGTTGCGGAAGCAGATAGGCCTATGTGATATTTAAAGATTTTATTTATGCCAAAATCTAAAATGTGCATAAAAACTGTTTTATGGATAGTGACTCACTCACAAACACGACCACAATCCTTCCATCTGTCGGCACCATGAAAAGTGTGTGTGTGCGTGTGTGTGCGTGCGTGCGTGCGTGCGTGCGTGCGTGCGTGCGTGCGTGCGTGCGTGCGCGTGCGTGTGCGTGTGATTGTACATTATAGGCTGGGCTCGTAAAGAGCAATGAGTATCATTCAGTGATAGACAGAAAGAAGAATAGCACTAGGTCTGATCAATCTGGATGCGTTCCCTCGAGACAGAGCATGTGTGTGTTTGAGTGTGTGTGAGTGTGCATGTGTGTGTGTGTTTGTTTGTTCGTGTGTGAGTGCGCATGTGTGTTTGTTTAATCAAGTGTGCATGTGTGTTTGTGTACGTGCTTGTGTGTGTTTGTGTGTGAGTGTACATGTGTGTTGTTTGTAAGGTGAGGTGAGTAGCAGGCATCGTCAGCATTCCTGCGCAGTCAGCAGTGATCTTGCCAGCCTTTGCACAATCTCATGAATAGATAGATCAGTATGCTGTGTGTGCGTGTGTGCGTGTGTGTGTGTGTGTGTGTGTGTGTGTGTAGCATTTGACTCAAGTACTGTAGAATTTTACTTTAGTGGAGTCTTTTCAATGTTCAGTACTTTTACTTCTACTCCACTACATCTCAAAGGCAAATATTGTACTTTTACTCCACTACAATTATTTGAAAACTTTAGTTACTATAGTTACTTTTTATAGATTTTAATTATTATTACAAAACATACAGTATTAACCACTTCAGCCCTGTATACATTTCGGCATTTTTCATTTCATTGTCTCCACCAGGCCGAAGGCATGGGGAGAGAGTATGTTTTGCACTCCGTCCGTGTGTGTGTGTGTGCGTCCGTCCGTCCTTCCGTCCGTCCTTCCTTCCTTCCGTCCGTCTGTTATCAGCTAATCTCCGGCACCGTTGGCCCGATCCATGCCAAACTTTGCACACACACTCTCTGGATGCCAACGACGAACCTCTGCCCCAAATATTCCTCAACAGCCTGTTATAGCGCCACCATGAGGCCGATTTAGGCAAAACACATTTCTGTAGATTACTCGTACACATTTTATCCATACATCACACAATTCGGTATACACTATCTCCATAGTCATGTGATCAACACGGATCTGCACCATTTCCCATCTTCCTTCCTGATTGGCTAAGATTCGCTTCCAAAGCTCACATGATTGGTCCGTTTCGAACAAAAGGCCACAAATCACAAACACAGTGTGCAATTTCCGTGAAATTATACACGCACATTTCCACTAGGCTGAGGACGACATGACACAATTTATTTTCCAAACCAGCCTCATGGTGGCGCTATAACAGGGCAATTCCTGTTTTTACCTATAACTGCATCGATCTGTGTACAACTTTGTATGCGCACTCCCTAGAGGCCATGGAAAAACATTTTCCCTGCATCCCTCCACATCTGCCGGTTATAGCGCCACCATGAGGCCGATTTCTGCAAAACACATTGTTTATATTAGTCGCACAGATTTCATCCAAATCTCATGCAAATCGGTATACATGATCTCTGTAGTCATGTGATCAAGACGAGTCTGTTTGATTTCTCAGATTCTACACTGATTGGCTAAGATTGCCTTCCAAAGTCTTCAGGAGTGGCCCGTTTTGTACAAAATGCTGCACATGTCCTGCTCATCCAGAATTATATCCTCAGAGATGCTATGAGTGATCTGGCTCTGCATTTCCTCAACAAAATGAAGAAAATTGTTGCAAAAAACAAACAAACATGTTTATATCACTCCTAAACATTTTGCCAAACATCACACACACTCCTATCCTCCTGGTGGAGACCTGTGCCCGGAAGGGCACTTTTTCTATATATATTATGCAGAAGTGCATTTCAATAGATCGCATAGATCTGATATTTTCAAAAGATTTTTTAATACATTTTATACATTCGAAAACTTGTCAAACGGGACATTCTGCATAATGAGCACTTTCAACTTTTTGTGACTGTGTGCGTGCGTGCGTGTGTGCGTGTGTGCATGCGTGCGTGCGTGCGTGCGTGCGTGCGTGCGTGTGTGCGTGTTTCAGTCAAACTTATTTTTATGAGTATATCTGGGTCCAATCAGTCTGTCCCAGATTCACTCAGAAACAGTGTGCTCAAAACCAACCATATGAGAGCTACATATTCATGCAACAACTTTTCCTTCGCTTCTCTTCTCTGCTTCTCTTCTCTTCTCTTCATGGTTGTGTCGAAGAAGAGTTTGGTATGCAGAGACCAAACGGACTGTGGAGGTGAATGTAGGCTAGCTGTACTGTATAGGGCCAGTTTGGTGTGCAGCAAGCACTAGGGACAGAGTTGTCCACCATTAAAACTGAGCGTTGGGTCGATAGGCAGCCAGGCATGAAGAGGACAGCCCGTAAAGGTGCGTTCAAACCTGAAGATATACAGTATATTTGTTTCCAGTCGCGTCATTCGCGTCACTTTGGTCCCGCAGGTCGGCTTTGATCGTGTCACGCACCGATTGGCTGTAGACACAGTCATTTAACTTTGGCATTGTAACCAAATGGACTCGTTCACACATAAGACGGCTCGGTTCAATATATTTAACATAATTCCTGCTACTATATCATTTATGAGCGGCACAATTAGTTCCTATGTCTTTTTGCAAAGGGTTTGTTAGTTTGTATATTGTTTTTGCCACCGTTGCTGAGTCCCGTCGGTCAGGATGGTTGAATAAAACATCAACGCTGATTGGCTGTCAGGACACGATGCGTGGAGTCGGGAGGAAGCTTCAGTTGGATTTTTTCCAGGCGGCCGTTATCGCTTTGTTCGTGCCACGTCTGTTTGTGCCGTGCCCATTCGCGCTGTGTCTGTTCAGGCAACTTCTCGTCTTTGCATTGACTTTGTATGTAATTGCGCTGCTCTAAGTATTGGGCGGATGTGGCTCAGGAGGTAGAGCAATGATCCCTGGGTCGGCGGTTCGAATCCCGGCTCCTCCTGTCCACATGTCGAAGTGTCCTTGGGCAAGACACTGAACCCTACATTGCCTCCAATGAGTCGGTTGGTATGAGCTTGCCACCATTGGTGTGTGAATGTGGGAAGTGAGGACGCTGGCGTCGACTGTTCGCCGCTTCAACTCCCAATGTATGAATGAATGAACCATTGTAAAGCGCTTTGAGCACTTGGGAAAGCGCTATAAAAATGCAATTCATTATTATTATCCAGGTCTGAACGCAGATACACAGTCAAATCCATTTTTGTCAAACACACAGACGTGCACAGTCAAATTATGGCAGCCATTTTGAAAAATGGCTGCCATGGTCACCGTACAAATCTAAATAGTACCACTGTATTCCTCATCCTTGAAAATGTAGGATTAGTCACCAGATCCAGATCCTAGGTGGTCTAGAAGCTGAATTTGTAAAATAACCAGCATGTGGTGGCCATTTTGGAAATTGGCTGCCATGGTCACCACGGGACAAATCTGCGATGGCCCTATAGCCAAAAATGTCCTTATGGCATGCTCTAACTGTGTGCCGAATTGCATACATTTTATCGTAAAGTGCACGATTTTTGCATAGCGCCTCCACTATAAAAGCGAGAAGTCCGCACACATCTTTCCCAGTGGAGTAGGCTATAGGTCAAGAAACACCTTTTCATTTGAGGTCTATTCTTGGTACTGGAGCTTAGGCATGATTATTAACCTTCCGCACAACTGGACCAGATTGTTGCTGCCTTCTTTGCCCTTGAATTTTCTCTTGAATGTGCCTCAGGCACAGTAGCTTGAAAATTGTTCTAGTGTATTATCGAATGTACTATTGAGAGCAGACGGCCAAAACAGATCACTTTTTTTTTGTATATAAAATAAAAATAAAAAATTGCTCAAGCCACCACGTTTTATAAACTTGTTTGTTATGTGCTGGTTATTTTTTCTTATCACAGAATGGTGTTTGTAACAATTATGTCATGTGACGTGACGTCATTATCATTGATTGTGTCACCTGGTGAAGGCGACGCGTTGTGTTTGATACTAATGCCAGTGTTTTTATAATAAATGAAGCACTGGAGCATAGCTGTGTGCGGATTTCTCTCTTTTACAGTATATTTACCTATGCTCACCAGCGAGGAACTGGATGTGCGCAACCCACCTGTTTTTAAACTTCTTTCATTGTTTACTCAGGCTTTTGTGGAGTATCCTGTATCAAGTGACTCTTATATACATTTTTTTCTTTTTGTATAAGATATTTTTGGGGCTTTTTCTGCCTTTATTGATAGATAAAGTGGACTGACAGGAAATGGGGAGTGGTACGCAGCAAAGGTCGTCGGAATTGGGCATCGAACCTGCAACACGCTGTCAGGCAGCATTAGCTATACCAGGGGTAGGCAACCTTTATTATCAGAAGAGCCATTTTTGGCCCAAAAACGTATTGCAATTCTATCTGGAGCCGCAAAATATGTTTGCTTTAATAAAGCAAACTTTAAGTATTTGTGATTTTTACATTTTTACATTTTATTGTTTGCTAATTTCTCAAAGCATATCAAGTATACTGTACCAGTAAGCCAGCAGCATTGGTGGTGAAAACAAACAAAGATGTCTTATCATGAATACATTCTTCTATTCTTCTATTTTCCTTCATTAAATTTGATTCTTATTTTTATCTGGTGTATAGGCAGCATTGTTTTGCAATATCAAAATGAAAGAATAACTTCATGTCTACTACAAATTCAAAAATAAATTATGATTTCATACTTCTTTGCCGTAGCAACTGGGAGCCACGGGAGAGGGCCTATAAGAGCCACATGTGGCTCTAGAGCCGCAGGTTGCCTACCCCTGAGCTATACAAACCCATTGTATCTTCAAACTACATTTTAACCCATTTAGGCCTGACCTCGACCTGAATAGCAGACCTACAAGCTCGTAGCGCGCCACTCGGTGGCGCGCTATGAGCTTGTAGATCTGCAATTTTTTAATAGCTAAATGATAACATAATGTTTAAAACACCAAAAGGGGTTCCCGCCCAAAATGGATTAACCATGGTAGATTCATCGAAAACACCCGTCTTGGTTCTGGAGAGTCATACTGACCTCCTAATATAATACGTGATGTTTTTTCGATTACTTTTTTCATTTATTTTATGTTATTTTTTTCATTTTCCCCAAAAAAATATTATAAAGAAAGTAAGCTAAAATTGAAAAAACACGGCCCCCTCGCTTATTATGAGGGTAGTATAAGTGACCATAACCAAGGACGGGTGTTTTAGATGAATCTCTCATGGTTAAAATGAGAGTTTGAAGTTTCAATGGGTTTGTATATACTGTAGGAAGGGGGCGTATCTGATACAATTTATATCAAATATCTAAATACCGAATCAAGCAACTTAAAAACTGTCTGGGGTGTTCACACGTAAACAATGAAATGGCACAATCTTTTAACCCATTTTGGGCGGGAACCCCTTTTGATGTTTTAATCATTATTATGTTATAATTTAGCTATTTTTTAAAAATCGTGAAAATATTTATTTCAGAAAACTGGAGGATTTAGAAGATTTTTTTTTTAATTTCGAGGTCAGGCCTAACTGGGTTAATATCATTTAAATGTCAAACTGGCCATTGCTTAGGGATGTTTGCAACCCTTTTCCTCAATAAACAAACATTTTTGTTTAAACACAATTATGCACAAACAACAAAGGTGAGCCTCTGGCCTGTCAACATGGCCATTAGGATAAACACATAAAGCCATCATACACACTGGATTGGATGATAATATTGCCTCAACAAAATGCTGAAGGTTCAAAATTATTTCAAAAGATTTTTAAAAAGTTTAAACAAGAAACATAAATTATATTGTATTAACATACCCTGCCATACAGATTGTGTAAGTTATATTAACATAGCCTACTCTACCATACATATTGTATAAGTTATATTGTATTAACATATTCGATTTTAACAGTGATACGATATGTATCACCACACCGTTGGCTATACGATAACTCGTATAGGTTGGTTCACTCATGGCGATACGATACGATTCAATGATTTAAAATCGATACAGTAACTATTTAGCAAAGCAATTCAATCTGTGTGAAACATTGTGGATAGTGCAGGTTTTTTATAACCTGACTCCGCCAGATGGGGCAGCAGATAGTACATTGGGTTCCCACTCGGGGGAACCCAGTGTACTCTCTGCTGCCCCATCTGGCGGAGTCAGGTTAGGTTTTTTAAGGGAGACATTTATTATTATGGATATAAGTAAACAGTGATTCTCTGGCAAATACATGGACATTATATTTGAACATTATTGACATGAACACAGAGAATACACATATTTATCGATAGATCAAGTATATGGAATGGAAAAGCAAATATTTCTTTTGAGGGGCCAAGCCCGAAGGACCTATGGTCCCTTATTGTATTTGTCTTTTTTTCTCTTCTTCTTCTACACTGGATTTTATTTTGTACAGAATAACTTTCAGAATAACTTTCAACCTGGCATCCCTATTTTGGACATTTTGGGCGGGAACCCCTTTTGGTGTTAGCATTATGTTATGCTTTAGCTATTGAAAAATAGCAGATCTACAAGCTTGTAGGTCTGCTATTTTTGAAAAATCGAAGAACGACTGACATAGAAACATAGCTTTTTCAGAAAACTGTCAGGATGTAGAAGACATTTTTAGAATCTGATCTCAGGTCAAAATGGGTTAAGTGCTGTTGAAGAATGACTGTGACTGGTGGTTGAGTTCTTCCCATACGGCCAGAATAGTCCATTGACTAATTGAAGTAGCTATGCTACTGCCACACGCCCTGTATTAAAAGTCTAAGCCTCATTAAAACATAACTTTTTTTAAATTTGATTGAAGTTAGTTTCTTTCTTCACAGAATACGAAGCTATGGCTTTTCGTTGCAGAATGGTTGCCGTTTACAATGTGTAACCTGGATCTGGTAAAGGTTGACACAACCCTGAACTTTTTGTCTTTTGCACGCACACTTTTTCTTTTGTGAAAAAGAAATCCACCTCAGAGTTGTAGGGAAATTTCAAAGGGCTGCTACAATATGCAAAAGGGAGAAGGTGAGCTTTCTTGCATTTCTGAAGGAAGAATCCAGAAAGATTAAACTTAGACTGTTTCTTTGTTACCAAAGTCATTCAATACACCCAATACACACGCACGCACGCACACACGCACGCACACACGCACGCACGCACGCACGCACGCAACATCTCCTTATATGTGCTGCTTCGTTTGTGGTATTGGAGAAGTATTTTCTTTTTCTCGGTTTTACATCAATTCAGAAACACACAAGCCAAGTTCAAATCTAGGAAGCCAGTGCAACTTAGAGGTATACGTGGTTGATGGGGAATACAATTAGAGCAGTTAAAATAATATATGATCAGGATGGTTATGAAGACTGTCCAGATAACTGCAGAATACCAAATAAACGCCAACGGCCTGCTGTTGGCGTTTATTCCAGATACATGTATGTGGTGCATGAAAACTTAACGCTGCTTCTCCTACAGATAGTAGACCTTTCCCACATGACCGGTCAGAAAGGTTAATGATATCGCAGAAGATCAGAAATGTATATGTTGGCCCCTGCCTAAACCCTTCAATGCTTTATAAACCAATAGTAGCATTTTGAAATCAATTCTTGAATGTCTTTGACATACAGGGAGCCTGTGTAAAGACGTATAGTTGAATATTTTTCACTCGTAATCCCTGTGTCATTAAGTTCAGCCTTGTTTTGTTTATCCCATTTGATGTTCTTTCATCAGTCCCCCCCCCCCCCCCCCCCCCCCACACACACACACACCTATGCCCCCCCCACCCCCCCCCTCTTTTCCTCAGGTCTTCATTAAAACTTGATGGGGATGAGTGAAGCCAATAATGTTAAAGCCCTGTGAACAGCAGCCCTGCCTGAAATCAATAGGTTTCCTGCTGCAGAAAAGAAAGGGAGGGGGGGAAAGAAAGTCAGACTTATTAAATATTTAACAGTAAAATCTCTGGGGACACTATAAGGAGAGTTCTGGTGATGCACTGTCTGACACAATTAGCATCTCTCCTTCACCTGCCGGGCTCCAACCATGCCTCTAACTGTTGGACATCGAGCACTATCGCTGGTTTTATGAGACACGTCGACAAGCCTCCTTGAGGTTGGTCACGCTCTTTAGTAGCGGCTAGCTTTTGCTGTCTCTTTCTGCAGTGGCAATATGTCTGCCGCGATGGACTCAAGTCCGGGGAGAGCTATTTTAGGCGTTCCCTAGTGGGACTAAAGTGGTATCAGGGGTTTCAACTCAACTATCTTTCTTTCTCACAAGCCAGGGCAGTCTAGAGATCGTCTCTGTGGTGCTGTTTAATAAGTCTTTTGACTGCTTTCTGCGATGTTTCTATCCCTCCGCTGAGTTAAATCCTTAGACCAGCATGTTCAGCCTGTTACGAACAATAGCATTTTACATGCCTGTAGCCTCTCACTGCCTTGGCTATTTAATTGGTTTTGCCATGGTGTTCTTAACACTTAAACTGAGGCCGTGTGGCCACAAGTGGGAAATAGCTTGCGCGGGGCCGGAATTGGGGAGATTACTACTCAAGTACTTCCATTTTCCCCGTTCGCAGACCTTCATTGCTGCTCCATTGTAAGAAAAGGCTAATGTTAGGCCACTTGGCCTGGACCTTTTTCCCTCTCCCCCTGATTTGTTCATGGTTTTTAATACATTTTCTTTCTATATAAAAGAGCTGAAAACCCATAGCCTAAAAATCTTAAAAAAATGTTTGTTTGGGGATCCCCGTTTGTCCATTTGATCTGACCATCATATGGCCCATTAGTGCTCCTTACTGAGCTCTCCTCCACAGGAAGTCCTCACACATTGGTCTCTCTGCCATTGTTGTGCTATTTTGGCTCTCTGTCCTCCTCCCTATGGTCTTGCAACCAGGGAGTGGGTTCTCCTGGGGTTTTATTATGCTGTTGTTGTTGTGGACATAAATGAGTACCACAGACGAAAAACAGTCTAAGTCCAAATTTCAGACTGACCCCTCCACGAAAAGGCCTCGTTGTCCTGACCCCTTATCTATCATTTATACATTATGGATCAATAGTGTGGACTTAGACTGTTATTCGTCTGTGGCATTCAGTGGTGTATTTTTGTATTTGTATACATTTGTATACATTTTTAATGCATTTAACAATGTTATATGTATTTGTACTGACATGCATTTTTATGTTGTTCTTATATATATATTCGTCTCCATATTTTGGTACAAATTTGCCAGCAACCAATCAACTAATCTGGGTGTTGGCCAGAGTGAGGACACTCCCTAATTATTGGACTTTTGTCCCAACCTCTATAAATGTGAGCATCTCTTACCTCCCCTGTTATACCCTGAAGAAGACGACCTGTTTTATTTGGTAAAATAAAAAGTGTTTTGGCATCGGGACGCACGCACGCACGCACGACGCACGCACGCACACACGCACACACCCACATACGCACATACGCACACACACACACACACACAACTACAAATTGCTAATCAGCTAAGTTCATAGTTTAACCATTTCATTCAAATTAAATCTTGTTCATTGGGTGCGCTCAACCAAATAATTTGTCAGAATTACAAAAGCATGTTCACGGCTCCCAAAATTCCCATTTCAGTTTGTACACGTTCTCTGTGGACTGTTTTTTTGCCCCTCTGTGGTGGAATCATGATCCTGACAGTGGCGACCTCCACTCGAACTTTGTCTCTGAGATTTCGCCATTACTGGCGACAGATACATACACACTCTTCCTTGGACAAAAAAGTGTGCTATCTCTCTCCAAGTCTCCATGAATGAATCGCCATCTGGTTGTGTTTGTAGTCCCTCGGTGAGTCTGTAGTATCTTTCTGAATGAACTCCAAAACTCTTTAAAACTGAGCTCCCTGCCATCCTTCGGTCAGTTCAAAGGAATGCTCCAGAACATTTTTCACCATGATTGCTCCTGCTTCAACTGATCTATTTTACTGATGGTTGTTCTGTATAAAGTTCCTTTGTAGTTTATCCTGATTTATAATGTTGTTTGATGTATTTTTTTTTTCTTATTTTTTTTGTTTTTTTTTACTGTATTTTGTGTACCGGCTACATTGAAAATGAGGGCTTGCCCTCAACTGTATTCAGAGTATAAATAAAGGTGATGATGATGATGATGAATCTGAGCTCCTAAGAAGGAGCTGTCCATGGTACTGTCCATGGTACTGGACATTGCCAGCAGATGGCATGAATCAAGCAATATCAATCACAAACACCTTGATTCGCTGCCCAATCACACACATTGTTGGAAACCGCGAGGTTCCCAGTTCAACCCCGGGCTCCCCCAGAGTTAGTGTCGAAGTGCCTTGAGCAAGACTCTGAACCCCTGATTGCTCCCGATGTGCAGGTTGGTGCCTTGCATGGTTTCCTCTGCCATCGGTGTATGAATGTGTGTAATGCACAATCTTTGTAAAGCGCTTTGGATAAAAGCGCTATATAAATACAATGTTGGCATGTTTGGCTAGTTAGAACAGTGGTTCTCAAACATCTTCATGTCAAAGGACCACCCCATTTGAAAAGAGTTTGGGACCACCAGAACGGAAGACTTGTCAAAACTCTTTTGAAAATAGCAGATCTACAATTGCAACAGGTTGTTGTGAACATGTATTCGCTTTCTCCGCCAGCACGCCATTTTGTTCTTATTATTACCTGAATGGCCAAACTTGGTTTTGGCAAGAAGTACAGTAATGCTGCAGCCTATTCAGTGCACTCTTTCTGCTCAGTCAGATTGATATGAGCACACACGTACTCTCAAACGGTTCAGGGCCATTTATATTGAAGTGCAAATCATTTTGTCTGTGTTTTTGTTCTCGAATGTGTGTGTGTGTGTGTGTGTGTGTGTGCGTGTGTGCGTGCGTCCGTGCGTGCGTGTGCGCGTGTGTGTACGCATTCCAGTGCTGAGCCCGTATCCCGCTGCCGCCGCCTCGGCCAGAAGGTGTCACTCCATCTACAAAGGTTTTGCACAGTGTCTGATGGCGCTGGGGGACAGCCTGGCGGACAGCACACACAGGGACGAAGACACGCACGAGATCCACTCCATCTGCAGGTCAGTGGGTGTTAACACAATCTATGCCGACCTCGAGGAATCTCCTGTCTAGGTATTAAAACCCTCCTGTGCTGAACACGAGAAATGTTAAAAGTAGTATTAAATCCAGATTTAATACTATTCTTTTTACCGTATTTTAGCTATCTGTCGCTAGGCAACGCTTGCTTCCATGCTGCGACGTTATCGAAATCCAAAAACTATTTTAGTGGCTTTAGAGGCTCAGATTGAGGTGATATAAGGTGAGGGACGTTGTTAGGAGCTCAATAAAAAAAATGTCGCGACCTCCCGGTTAGCATATTAGCGTTTCTATCACTAGAGTAAGACGCTGACTTGAAAATGGGCGATTACTACTTCCCGTTCATGGGGGAAAATCACAGGTCTTCTTCGCAGCCTTTTTCGTGCATTCTGTTATCTAGACTCCAGGCACTGGTGGCAGCATGTAATCGGTTAATACTGGATAGTCAGGGGATATTACAAAAATCTACAAAAAAATTATTCTGCTTTAAGTAGCATGTGACGTGTCAAACTATTCGGAATCCATTGCAAGCATTTGTTTTGCACGAAAAACACTCTTTGGGCTTTGTACTTTAATTACAGTCCAATACTTTTACTTCTACATCTCAGATCCAAATATTGTACTTTTACTCCACTACATTTATTTGAAAACTTTAGTCACTAGTTACTTTGGAGATCTTGATTATTTAATTCAATTCAATTCAATTAGCAGACACAGGTCCATAGAGATACATACACAGGGTTAACATACAAGAGATACAACAGGCAATAAAAGCATAAAAGAATGTAAAGCAAATACATAACTTAACCCACAGGCAGAACATACAGGCATTTAAGCCATTGTACCCTTAATCTTGATGTATAACGTGAACAGCTCACTGAGGGGCTTGAAAGCGCTACAATGATACTGTTTGTCGACACATCCGGCCTTTCCATAAACTTAAACATTAGATTTCTTAGGAGTGCTTTAAAAGTCCTCACTCCAGCAGTGACAAACATCTGGCTAGCACTGCCCCCTCTGGGTTGTTTAAGGAGTATTCTCATGGCGTCATTATATGCAACTTGCAACCTGTGCATGCTAGATTTGTGAGTGGTGCAACCACTCCAAGGAACAGCAATGTCCGTGTTAACCTATGTGACGTTAACCTATGTGACTATGAGTAGCAGTAGGGGCAAAAGTGGCGCTGTTGTGCCAGAAACAGAGAGAGAGAGATAGTGCTGCACTGTTGCCTGCTAATGAGAGACAGACAGAGAGAGAGAGAGGGTTAGGGGGAGAGGGGAGTTGCACCACTCAGTTCACACGGGTGTGATTTTTTATAACATGACCACAGGTGTGCAGTATAAAGCGTTGTGTTGTGCAATATGCCTTGAACAAGGACACTTTCACTTTAGTGGAACAATGACTGAATTATTACAAAACATGCATTTACCACTTCAGCCCTATATACATTTTGGCCATTTGAAAATAGCCAATCTACAAAGATTTGTATACATTTGAAAACTTTACTCAAGTACATTTTGAATACCAGACTTTTACTCGTAACAGAGTGGCTAATCTCCCCCCCCCCCCCCCCTCGAGCAATCAATGTCATATGTACACTTGACAACACACTACCATAATTTCCCAACTTTAATTTAAGACGCTAACTGAGAATAGATGTACACCTATTTGACGACAGCAACACAATTGCCTTCATTGACGCATTAACAGGCGTCACCGACCATCAGCTGGTCACAGTCACAGACGCACACACATCCCCTCTGCAGTGCTCTACTGAAAGTGACTGCATGGAGTGCTCAGTCTCATTTCTCCCCAAAAGCCCTTGAATATATGATGGAATATGAGTAACACCGGGGCTCCACCGGGCGCTTCAGCGTCACGTCTCCGTCACCGTCAGGGAATGTTCCCTTTTTAATCAATGAAGGGTGGCTCCACTGCCCGCGTTGCGTGACTGCATTAAAATTGCCCCGGTTCGTTTTTTGACGCACGCGACGGAGACGCAACTCGTCCGGTGGAGCCCCGGCGTAAGGATTACTGTGAATATGGTAACCTCACATTTCATATCGCACACACCATAATACACTAGCTTTTCTTTTTTAACGTCAGGCAGAGAATAACTACTGTAGGTACAGGAGGCAAAGGTCCGAAACAGGCAAAGCATGCTAAACTGTAATAACCCATTTTGGGGCGGGAACCCCGTTTGGTGTTTTAAACATTATGTTATAATTTAGCTATTGAAAAATAGCAGATCTACAAGCTCATAGCGCGCCACCGAGTGGCGCACTACGAGCTTGTAGGTCTGCTATTTTTGAAAAATCGTGAAAATATTTATTTCAGAAAACTGGAGGATTTAGAAGATTTTTTTTTTATTTTGAGGTCAGGCCTAAATAGAATAAACTAGTCAGCAGGCAGAGAACAATGGCTGGATGGAGACAATGAGTATAGCCTTGGCTATACTCAGGGTGGAACCAGACACAGGGGTTGGGGTGACACAGTATGACACAGTATGAGTCACCAGAACCAAGGAAGGACATGTGTGTTTCCGATGAATCTATCATGGTTAAAATGGAGTTTGAAGTTACAGTGGGTTTGTATTAAGATGGGGGGCGCGTCCCGGGCGTGTTTGATACAAATAATTATATCAAATATCTAAATACTAAATCAAGCAACTTAAAAACTGGCAGTGGTGTTCACGAAAGCCTGAGTAGACGTTATGATGACCCCAACATATGGTAATACATCAAATACATAAAATGTGTCATCAAGAATCTTACGTAAGCTAAGAACCTAACATCCATCTAATAGTGGAATATCTATATAATGAAACTATGCTATGTTTCAAAGGGAAATATCCCATTAACACAATCAGTGCCGGAAGTCCTTCAAAATAGGAGCTCTGGGGTGCCGGAACAACATGGCCGCTTTTACTCGGAAACCCATGACCCGGAAACAATCAACTAAAAAAAGTTTACTTTACATAGCTAGCTTACATTGCGATCGTTTTAGTTTATACGATATATGATCCAAAAAGCGTTCATATTTTGCGGGAGAGATGGATGAGGAGCAGAAATGAAGCGCCAGTATATCGATCCGTTCAACACCAAGGAGAGCGCCCTGGATTAGGAGAGACGAGTCATTCTTTCCGCCGCACTAACGGCTAAGTCAATGGTAAGCTAACAATTGCCTAGAGTGTAGCATACGGTAGCCGAAAGGCGAACTGACAAATAAAAAAAAGGAAAAAAATCACGCTCACCCAATGTCGACATAGGTTCTGCACAATGACAGTTTTTTTGTTTTGTTTTTTTCGTCAACAGTGCAGATCCAGGCTGTACATTGGTAGAGCATCACGGCGGAGCAGAGTCTCCGCTCTCTCTCTGTTTGTTCACATTTACAACATTTCTCATGTTTACAATGAGAAATGATGTTTACATAACATTGTCACAGATCAAAGCTCTGTGATTGGTCACAGGACCGGCATGCATTTTTAAAGCGAGCGAGCGGTATGCAGGACCACTTTACATAATTTACTGAATGATCAAAGCACGCACGCACAGACACAACATGCAGGTACTGTCTGCTGTCTCCCCACTTAAAGGACCACTTCACCACTTTTCAACTTCTCTTCCTATAATTGGTCCTAACTAATGTTCATGATAAAATACCAAAAAAAATTCCTACTCAGTCTGTGTCTCATAGGAAGGCTGTGGGCAGTTCAGAAACCCGTCCACCAGTGACATCATCAATGGTGAATCCAAGCTAATAGAAACGGCAGGCTTTCTTTTCCTGAAAAGTTGCAATGCAAAAGTTGAAGCCATCGTTCTCACGATAATACAAATCTAAATATATTTTAAAACAAATCTTCCTAATGATGATGTCACTGGTGGACGGGTGTCCGAACTGCCCAAAGCCCTCCTATGAGACACAGACTGAGTAGGAAAAAATGGTCATGTTTTATCATGAACATTAGTGAGGACCTATTATATGAAGAGATGTTGAAAAGTGGTCCTTTAAGTTTGTCTCTGCTGAACTCCAGAAAGGACTGATACGAAATCTTTCTTTCTTTCTTTCTTTCTTTCTTTCTTTCTTTCTTTCTTTCCTCCTCCACCCCCTACACTTCCTCAGCCACAAGCCTCTATTTCTCTACATCCTTTGTCCATCTGTCATCTGCCCCTCTCTCCTTGTCATCTCTGCAGCACTCATCTATTAATACCCTCCTCGTTCAACCATCTTCTTGTAACGTCACATCCTCTCTGACTGAGGGACAGACAGTGGCATTAATGCATTATGCATAAAAGGAGAGACTTTTCCCCCTTACATTTGCTAAATCATTGTCAGTCGCAGCATTTACCAGATCAAATGGAGCTAATCAGAAGCAACAGACGCGTGTATGCAACACGAAACCTGGTCTTGTGCTTATTACCCTGCACTCATTAAGGACCTGTAAGTTGATATACTTTGTTGTGCACAGTGTCACATACCGAAAATAGCATGTACTGTACAAGCTCACATCGTTACAGCGAGATATTATAAATCCATCTGTACACTGAGACTCACCTAGCCTGGCTAATAAGCCAGACTCAAATCACACTGTGTGTGGTATTTGAGTCTGGAGATGCTGTGTATGGATCTTGTTTCCCGGGGGGCGGGTTCAAACATTTTCTCTTTGACGCAATTGGTCAGAGCTACTGTCAGTCAAAGGTCTCAAGCATTGAACGTCACTGTACCAAAGCCCGCCCATATTGCATACCGTGTCCCGATTGGCCACACCAGTTCTCTGGTGTAGGAAATGGGCGTACAATAGAGCCTCTCCAGACCGTAATCCGCTTATTAGCCAGGCTGAGACTCACCACCCTGGTGTCTGTCATCTAGATGTGTTGGATAGGAAGTGTTACCCATTGGACATTCTTTTGTCCACGTTGAGTTTTTATGATTGCTTAAGCAGTATTTTGAAAAGGGGACTAATTTTGTCCACACAAAACACTGCACACAATTCAGTGTGTAGTCATTTGTGGCAACACAAAACACAGAATGGATTACTTTGTCATATATATATAATATATATATAATTATAATTTTATTTTCAAATGTGCACTGCGCGGCCTAGGGGGGCCCTGCATTTCTGTCTAGCCCAGGGGCCCCTACTACTGTAAATCCAGCACTGGTGCTAACACCTTACTAATGACTTTAGTGTCCTGTCGTATTTTACCACAGGTATGGTATTTTGAAAGACAGTGCCTTTGAATGGCACAGAAGTGACCTCATGTTATTATTTCTGTTGTCTGTCTAATGTTGCAAAGTGTGTTTGGTGTTTTGCCAAGTGTAAGAGGATGAGAATGTGCTGATATCCGTGCAGATCGGAGGTTTTTCTCCTCGGGTCTATTGTATAGTGTGTTATTTGTAGAAAAAGTAGAAACCTTTCCATTGAAACAAACTGCCTGTTCACCGTGCACTACGCTTGCAAGGCATTTTGGGTAGCAGGCCCAAACATCTGGCCTGGAACGACAGGCAGAGTGTGAAGTGTCCCACTGTACCTTTCTCAAAGTGGGGCCTGTAATGGAAATATTAGAATGCCAAATAGATCGACACATATATATACATTATTGTGTATTGATCTTCCTTCAATTAAGTCTCTTTGCTCACCAATGTGCTCAGTCTAATTCATGCAGCTGTCAATCTGACAGCTGTCATCTCCAAGCCAGTATACCACTGTACCTAATAGGGTGTTGTTCCCAGTTTTGGACAACAATCAGAATAGCAACGATGGCTTCCTGTCAGAACAGAAAGGAAACTACCAACTACAGCTGTCAATAATGACAGCTGGAGTTCCCATGCTCACTTACTAATAGTGTGCTCTCATCTTAGAGCGCTCGGTTTCCTGCTTTCCTGCTTGCTTAACTCCGACCATAAACGGAGATGTTGTATCACCACCTGTTATTATCTGTCTTTTTCCCTGTTGTATATTGAGACGGGCCTGATAATAAAAAAAAGGGTGTATGTCATTGATGAGGGAACTGGGGGAGGATGGACGCAGTCATGTTGCCATTTGACTGTACTGAGACCGACTGACAACTTGAAATAAAGAATGATGCCACGATGATGATGCTGTGTCCTGCTTCCGACTTTTTCCGCTGATCACGAATAGTGAGACCAAAGACTCCCTTAACAGGCCTGCTAGAATGGACCCCACTCAATTCCTCCTTTTTGCCCTTGCTGCATATTTGCACATACGTAAATGTTGTCCCGTGCATTCACTCAGCCTAGTAAGTAAGTCAAGTTTATTTATAGAGCACCTTTCACAGACAATTGCAGTCACAAAGTGCTTTAACAACAATAACATTAAAACAAGTCAATAGTCAATAAAACAAGTCAAGAACTAAATCACTAATAAAGTAAGACAAAATAGTATAGTACTACTAGGAGCAGTGAGCAGCCATTCCACAGCACTCGGGGAGCAATTAGGGGCTCAGACCGTTGACACACATGGACACATTGCTGGCTGGGTCCTGCATTGAACCTGGGATATCCAGGGGCTCTGCCTCCCCATGCGGGCTCACTATAACCAGCTATGGTCGCCCTTCGGGCCACACCAGGCCCCGACATTACCAGAGTTAGATAATTACCGCGTAAGCAAATGCCTAGAATGAAATATCGACCACAGGCACTGTGCCTTCACATCCACAGGCCAGACCAGAGGGCCAGGATGAAGCAATATAATTGTCATGGATGTAGACAGAGTGGTTGAACCGAAAATGCAGAGTCACAGGCAACAGAGCAGTTTTTAAAGTATTTAATAAGAAATAGGTAAATCTTACACTGGAGATGCAGGTCAGGAATCAGGCAATGGCAAAATGACAACGTAGTCAAAACTGGAGCTAAACAGGAACCCAGGAATATGCAACCATGACATCAAACTATGAACTGACAATGAGAGTTTGTGAAGAGTCCAGTTTTATAGGAGCAGGTTGATTGGCAAAGTGTTCACAGGGACTGCAGTGTGGTGGAAATGAATGTGGGAGTGGCCATGGTGGAGTCACAGACTGAGGGAGAGAGAGACTGTGACAATAATTAAGGGGCTGTCCACTATGTCTCAGTCCAGCTGCCTTAGCATGGATCTAGTTAGCAGACCAGTGACCCCACACTACGTGCAGCCATGGGCAATAGCCATTTTAGCTCCAAGGCCCCATCCGCCGGCATTAAGTCCAGGGTTACGCCGGGGCTCCACCGGACACGTTGCGTCTCCGTCGCGTGCGTCAAAAAACGAACCGGGGCAATTTTAATGCAGTCAAGCAACGCGGGCAGTGGAGCCACCCTTCATTGATTAAAAAGGGAACATTCCCTGACGGTGACGGAGACGCGACGCTGATGCGCCCGGTGGAGCCCCGGTGTTAGGGACCTGCTGAGTTAGGGTCATAATCTGACCTTGGCGTTCCCTCTAGCTGAGATAGCCTCAACCTGTGAGGGCTCAATTCTAGCATCTCCGTGGGAGGCAAACCAGCCACAACCACCACAGTTGACCTTCGGGCCAGCAGAATACAGCTGCAATCACAGCCATATCTTCAAAATGGCCTTGGATCGCCTCGGGATCCCCTAGAATAACGTTACTAATGTTATCGAGGAAGAGGGAGTCCGGAGCTCTCTGGTGGAGCTGTTGCCCCCGCAACCTGACTACGGATAAACGGTTGAGGCTCGGTGAATCACAGCCAAAGCCTGTGACAGGCCTCCAAGTCGAGACATAACTATGGGCGCAAGTAATGGACCCCTTTGGGACCAGAGAGGACCAGCATATTGCAATAATCCATGGACAACAGCATCAGAGCGAGACACACTCACATGTTGAACAGTAGTAGTGAGTACCATGTATAGAACTGAAACAGTAACCCAACCGTATTCACGGTGGTAGGCAGTAGAGCGAAGCACGCTCTCACTTAAATGCCTGTATATAACTGAAACAGTAACCCTGCCGTAACCACGGTGCTAGGAAGTAGAGCGAAACACACTCTTACTTAAATGCCTCTATATAGATGCGTATGCTGTTGTCCTGACCCCAGGAAGGGAACCAGACAGCTGCTGCCCCAGAGGCAGCTGATGGGGATTCAGTCCAAATAGAAATAAGCAGTATTATGCTTATTGATCACCAGTACACACATTATGTCAATGACACTATGTCGGCGTAGCGAAGAGCGAATACAGCTCAAGCCAGTGTCACGTACACAATATGATAGCAGTAGAGCGGAACACGGTCCCAGTGCTAGTGACAATGATCATCAGTACACAGTTAAAGCTAGTGTCAAATACACAATAGGATACACACTCTCAGCGCTAGTGATAATGCAGCCATAGTAAAGATCACTCAAGCTATAATATCAAGCACTTATGTACTGTGAATGTATTTTCATTGCCTTGGACCGTGGGAAGCCAAGCACCAACAGGTACTATACTATCTGAACAGCAGCAGAGCGGATCACGCTCAAGCTATGACATTTATGTAAACAGATATTAGCGAACAATTCGCAGCTTGTCCCCGGTGAGACTCGGTAAAACCACAATCTGTCTTCAGTGATCGAGCTTGAAGTTGTTCTGTCTACGCAGAAGCAAAGCGGGAATGAGCGCCAGTGACCGAGTGCACACTAGCACCCTCAGAGGGGAGGGGCTGCACACTACATCATGATGCAGAAGCCGAAGTTTATGAGAAGTTTATGAGAAGTTTCTGTCTGATCCATAGGAGGCCATTGCTTGTTTCACCAGTTTCAATTGAAACAGGCCTCCACCCTCAGGGGGCCTCCGAGCGCTGGCTGACTGTCGGGTGTCCCCCGCCACCCTTGGCCTCTCTCTCTCTCTCTCGCTCACTCGCTGCCTTACTCTCTCCCACCATGTTAAGTTACACTTATTTCCTGTTAATAACCATGGGTAAAATGTGCGGCATTGGGAGGTAAAGGGGAGACACTTATCGTGAAGGGACGACAGGATGAGGAGAGGTGGTGTTGTCGCTGCGTAATTGTCGAGAGTAATGGTTGCGCGCGATATTGAACAGTCAAACGATTGTATCAATACACCTGTATCAACAGAATAATTATGTCATAGGTATATATGGAGGCCTCATATTTGGTCTTGAAACGAGCCTCCAGAAGGCCTTCCCTGGTCTGATCACTCTTATGCCCAAGAAGGACATCTCCCAATTGCGAATTGTGAGGCGCTATATCACTTAACCCATTTTGGGGGCGGGAACCCCTTTTGGTGTTAGCATCATGTTATGCTTTAGCTATTGAAAAATAGCAGATCTACAAGCTCATAGCGCGCCACCGAGTGGCGCGCTACGAGCTTGTAGGTCTGCTTTTTTTGAAAAATTGAAGAACGACTGACATAGAAACATAGCTTTTTCAGAAAACTGTCATACTGTCAACATAACCAGTAATCAGTAAGTACCTTGAGTACCAGGCATGTACATAGCAGTATATACCGTAACCCGTGACGTTATAGGCACACTGACACAGTGACAGCATCGTCACGTCCCTAATATAACAGGCAAAATAAACTAGCGCAAGTCAGTATAGGCCTACTGAGCAGCGCTTACAACTATATGCATTCTGTACACCTGCAGTTATAAGTAAACAGGCGCCAGCTTACCGGCAAATAAAATGTTTGCTCAAAGCGAACGCATTCTTCACACGTTAAAGTTTGGAGGAGAACGCTCACCAAACGTCGCTGAACGAAATCCTCCCCCTGGACGCCATTGTTGCAATCAAGCGCCACATTCGTGGTATAGATGGCAAAAAAACACTCCCCTTGCAGAGAGCGTTGAGAGGACTCAGGAGCGATCAGTTCAACATGATCAATCCTCATTCAGTCAACAAGCGTCGCGGTGGTTGCTCTATACCGAGGCGAAAAACACCTGTGAGCCACAGCGACGTCAGTACCCGTCATAAAATATTGTTGTCACTCATTTAGAATTATGCGATCGCTCAACATGATTAATCTCCCTTAATCAGTCAAATTAAACAATTGTCGCTGCGGACGGTCGCTCTATCGAGGCGAAGCACGCCTTCCACAAGCTACCCGCACATGATTAACACCATTGATTAATCATATCGAATCCTCTATAGGCCAAACAAATGTCGCCGCGGCTTGCTCTCTCTCTCTCTCTCTCTCTCTCTCGAGGCGAAGCACGCCTTCTGTGTGAGACCCACCGACGGCACGTCGGCACCCCGTCGTGAAACATGCATTATGCAATCAAATCAATACCGGGAGGATGGACGGGCGCTGCCGCGTCACCGACAAGGTAACAATCAAACAAAGTTGGGTTTCAGCGAGTACACTGTCTGTCACCAACCCCATGTATAATGCCACATAGCAAAGCGAGCATAACGCTAGGCTGTGGCGGGGCGCCCCGCCGCGGGGCAACCAAAGTTAAACACAACTTAAAGGACCACTTCACCACTTTTCAACCTATCTTCATATACTAGGTCCTCACTAATAATCATGAAAAAATGGCGCAATTCTTTTTCTACTCGGTCTGTGTCTCATAGGAGGGCTGGGGGCAGTTCAGAAACCGTCTTCCAGTGACATCATCGATGGGGAATACAAGCTAATAGAAACGGCAGGCTTTCTAGTCCTGAAAAGTTGCAATGCGAAAATGGAAGCCATCGTTCTCACGATAATGACATTTTTTGTAAAAAGATCTGCCTAATGATGATGTCACTGGAAGACGGTTTCTAAACTGCCCACAGCCCTCCTATGAGACACAGACTGAGTAGAAAGAAATCGTGCCATTTCATCATGATTATTAGTGATGACCTATTATATGAAGATAGGTTGAAAAGTGGTGAAGTGGTCCTTTAAGTCCAACATAACAGTTGGACCAGGGAAAACAACCCGGCGGGGACATTATCGTCGCTATGCAGCTTCTGGAGGACACAAGGCAGCTCCAACCCAACGGTTACGAGGCTTCTGGAGGACACAAGGCAGCTCCAACCCAACGGTTACGAGGCTTCTGGAGGACACAAGGCAGCTCCAACCCAACGGTTACGAGGCTTAGGCATAAAGCATAGTCTGGAGCTCCCTTATACAGCCTCGAAGGGCTAACAGGAGCTCGACAAATCTACCTGCGCTCGAGAGCGAAAAGATGAAAGAGGATGAACCCTGTGAACTGGGCACCTATATCGGTGGCTGAAAGAGGATGAACCCTGTGAACTGGGCACCTATATCGGTGGCTGAAAGAGGATGAACCCTGTGAACTGGGCACCATATATCGGTGGCTCACTTTAATAGTTAACGTTTCACACCCCCTAATATAATTTGCTACCACTATCACACCAAATTCTCACATGCCTTTTCCTCTGTTTTCCTCCATCCTACTCCTTCCCCCCTCCCTCCCTCTCTTTCTCTCCCTCCATCCCTCTCTCTCTCTCTCTCTCTCTCTCTCTCTCCCTCCCTCCAATCCACCCCTTGCCTCCCTCTTTCTCCCTCCCTCCCATCCACCCCTGGTGGAAAAAGTACTCACGATCTTTACTTGAGTTCAAAATGTACTTTTATTGCGAATAATCCATGGGAAAAAATGTAATGAGCATTTTTTTGCATTTTTAGCTAACGACCGCGTACCACGTAAAAACGGCCAAATGCCCCATTTCAAGTTTTCATTTTATAATCTTTTGAAAATAGCAGATCTACAAGCTCACAATGCGTTGCATCGCGACGCATTGTACAAATACAAATACCTCCAAATTGTACTAAGTGTATACAGCACTATAAGTAACGTAATGTACTTTGTTAGTTACTTTCCACCACTGACAGGAACACAGAGTCCTAGCAGGACAAGCTAATGAGAAGGTGGCATTGTGCTCCCTTCAAAAGTCGCATGTTGTCATCTTCGCACGTCATGCACACATGTTGCGCGCACACGTCACGCACACACGTCACGCACGCACACACGTACGCACGCACACACGTCACGCACGCACACACACGTACGCACGCACACACGTCACGTACACACATCACGCACACACGTCACGCACGCACGCACACACGTCACACACACACGTCACACACACACACACACACACACGCACACACAGATACACACACACGAACATTCATTCATATGCACTCACTATGGTACCGTGCATAATAAAAATGAGGTTAACATTTGCACATGCACCCAACACATGTACAGTACATGCACGCACACACAGAAAACAGTCACTCACCTACAGAACGCACGCACGCACGCACGCACGCACGCACGCACGCACGCACGCACGCACGGGCACTTTCCACTATAGTCTGAATAGAAGGCTGTGATTTGCATCTAGGCCAAGGCTGCAGCACTGTCAGAGCTCTCCCAGGACTGCAAGGCTGGTTATTGTGTGTGTCTCCTTCTTTCCGCAACAGGCATTGTGCACTGCAGCTGGAATCTGTCACTATGGCTCCACAATAGTATATGGTGAACATATATAGGGTTTTTCCTTTCTGTCTTGGAAAAGAACAAGGTGTGAGGGCTGTGATCCTCATCCCAGCCCCACAGTGAGATGAGACTCCTCTAACCCAGGGGTCTGCAACCTTTCTCACATGAAGTGCCATGTTTTCATTTGTGTGATAGTCAGTGTGCCATATATAATTATGACTGTCCATATAGGATACATATAACAAGCTTAGAAATATTTTCAGGATGTAATGATCATTAAACTCAGAGCAATAACCCACCAATCCCTCCCCAGTCATGAGTTAGGAGTTTGAATGAATGTACAATTATGTGCAGGATGTAAATTTGTAGATGCGAATGGACTTAATTTAACTGACTACACTTTTTTGGAATATTTCATTTTAAAAGAAAAACCTTCTCTCTCTCACACTTATGCCAGTGTGCCAGTGATCACCCTCCCCTGTGCCAATGTTGGCACCCGTGCCTAAGGTTGCCTACCCCTGCTCTAACACACACTCACATTTGCATTCTACTCTAACCTCTAGTATTGACATTTGCAATGATTATATTATATTATAATGCATAAAACACAATCAGTATTTGAAAATGGCTTGGTGACAATATGCACTGTTGTACTAATGTTCTGTTCTTTATTTAATTCCTGAAATGGCAACATATGGGGCAGGGGGTGGAGTCAGCTGTGATGCAGAGGACCATACCAACATACTTGATTGAGAAGGGGGGAATTGGGAATTGTTTAGGGATTCCAGTTGGCTCTAATTGCTGTCCACCCCTTTGTGTATTTATTGTTTTGGTCCACCACTATATAAGGCCCAATCCCAATCCACTCCCTTGCTGACTCAATGAGCCCTCACTGACTTAGCTGCGCGTTCATGTGAAGTCTGCGAGGGCTTGAGGGATGTCCCATTTGAAATCGGTAAGTCAGTGAGGGCTCAGCCCCGCCCCTTTATGCACCCTTTGCCAAAGTCAGCATCGATGCTGACTTTGGCAAAGAAATTACCCACAGTTCATAGCGTTACCAGGGGAAGGAGGGGTGATCCTCCGAACGTCAATCATTTAAGTATGCAAATTAGTTATATATCGCGGTTAGAATGTCAACAAACACAATAGTGCTTTCTCACTGTTCTCAAAGGGAGACGGAATGGAAGGATAGGCTATATATTTAATAACAAGAATAATAATAAGGGGAACATGATGAGACATGACTAATGAGCAAAGTAAAAGAATATGGGAATGCAATTTATAATGAATATTATTATATATGAATAATAATAAAATTATCAGCTTAAATACTAAAATAGACATGATAGACATAAATAGGCCAAGCATGTACAGTAGGCCTAGGCACTGGCTGTGAATAAGGTATATATAAAGTGATGCAAAGTGTCATGAATGGCGGACTCATATCTTCAAAGTGCTGTCCCATTCCTTTCACAACAATTTGGAGCCCTTGCAGCCTCTCACCCTCAAGCACTTACAGCTGACGTCACTAAAGTCAATGAGGGTTCAGGGCTCAGGGCTTGAGGGAGGCAATTGAGATTGGGCCTATAAGTCTCCCTCATGTGTCATTTGAACAGGTCTGTTGGTTGAGTTCATTTCCTGTTTCCTGTTCAACGTTATTTTCATTTAATTTATTTTCATTTAAGTTATGTTATGTTGACTTGAGGCCCTACCACTTCAGTTGTTGAAACTTTTGTTAATTATTTGTTACTTTTGACATTAAAACAAACTTTGAGTTTGAAAACCTGTGTCCTCTTTAAGCTTTGACTGCTCGGTCCCTCACACAAGGCAAGGCATATAAAGAAAGTGTCTACATTGAATGGTTGTAGACACGGGTCCACTTGGTTCTATTTGTACACTCTCAGAGTTAAATTAACATTGATTTTATACAATATAAAAAGGTAAATAGTATTATTTGTGGTTAACCCATTTAGACTGTAGGACGTGTGGAGCCGCCCTAGCTAGGTAGATTGTGAGGACGTGTCCTAGCGCATTTTCATTGATATCAAACGAGAGTATGGGGAGTATGGGAGTATGGGAGTATGGTCTCGCCATATAAAAGCTATATACCAGGGGTCCTCAACTAGAAATGCTGAATGTCCACTAATATTTTTTGAAAAAGACTAAGGTCCGGTCCCATGAGCGTGACGCGGGCCACGCAGCGGCCAGCGGAGAGCAGAGTATGGAAATAAAATGTTTCACAAATATTCCCCTCCAAAAATTCACAGCAAATGAGAGGTATTGTGTTGAGGCACAAAGAACAAAAAAAACGCGGTCCGCGGTCCGGTCGTGGACTGCGGTCCGCCTATTGAGGACCCCTGCTATATACCAAATTAAAGCAATAAGCCACGAGAGGTCTCAGGTTACCAGGTATTTTACAATGCCCTCTCAGCCATTGTAAAATACCCGGTAAGCTGGGGCCTCGAGTGGCTTATTGCTTTTCTAAAACGGTTACAAACATATAGCAATATTAACCTCATAAAACTATTAAATTCACAAAAGTAGCTACGCTTTGCGCCACCAGAGCGAGCCACACACGTCCTTGTTTTGCTCGGCAAGTAGACTATCATGACTATGTGACGGGAGAATAGCGCTTGATGTCTTTACGGGGCTGCCTGGAGCCACACATTCACAGTCATATGAGTGCGGGCGGTGCTTACACGCCCGCACGGCCAGCGTGTGTAAGGCAATCAAGTGCTCCCCTTCCCCAGTACGCTACAAGGCTGCAGGATGATACAAAGTGATTGAAGGTGTGGATTATCGGTGAAATTTACAACGGTCACGTGACGGTAACCAGCCAATCAGAATCAAGTTTTGGGACTAACCGTTTTAGAAGAACTATTTAAGAAGTACTTGGAGAAACCTGTCAGATTCATACACCGCATCAAGGCTTTTATTGGGTATAGGCCCTAAAATTATGATGCCCTTTTTGGGTAGTTCTTATTCCGGTTTGGGGTTTCCGGCCTACTGACCACAAACCAGTAACTACAACATGACGTAAGTTATCATCCGCTCCCGACCGGATCATAAACCCGAAAATGGTATATGCGTCCCAGGCTACTGCAGCCCTAGGCAATTGAGAGTGAGACAGTGAGACAGCCATTTTTGAGCTACAGTATGCTGTTTTGGGGGTCCAAAGGACAGATGGACAGATGGACGGATGACCACCAAAGCTAACCTTGGGAGCCCTGGCACTGGCAGGACCTAAAAATAGTCATTAATCACTGCAATAAGTGGTGCCAAAATAGACTAGGGGCATGACTCTATGGACTCTTTTATTTGAGTTTATGATGAATGTTCTGTAGGAGAAGGAAGTCTCATACTGATCACTCCTTCACCTCTAGCACCAGGCTTTAGCAGGAGGAAGTGTTAAGCCCCAGCTGTCCGCCTGTTATACCCACAGTTTGCCCTATCCCGTGGTGTAAAGTAACTAAGTACTGTACTTATTTAAGTAAACTTTTTTTTCTTTTTACTTTTTTTTAAAACTTTTTAAAAACTTTTTTTAACTAATCTCAGAGGCAAATATTGTACTTTTAGAGTTGTACAATTATTTGAAAACTTTAGTTACTAGTTTACTAGTTACTTTGAGCACTTTTACTTTTGGTACTTTAAGTACATTTTGAGGCAGTATTGATACTATTATAAAGATGGAGTGCCAAAGATGGAGTGCCATGATAACCCCCCCCCCCCCCCCCCCCCATAATAGGAGGAAGATTTAAAAAAAAAAGTATACAGAAAGTGTTAAAATGATGTTTTTATGTGGCCCCAGCCGCCCCACCCACCAGTTCATTAAGTATACCTGCAGGTTTTCACCTTAGCACCACCCACCTGAACTTAAGCCTCGCCCACAGCTGTTGTTGTATGATAATGGGGAAGGGGTTAGGGTTATGATGTCACTAAAGTGGTGTATTTTCAATTGGGCCTTTTGACTCAAAGGCTTTCAAGCTTTCAGGAAGAAACCAAAATCAGACCCGTCTAAACGGAGTGGTACTGTACTGTACTGTACTGTACTGTACTGTACTGTACTGTACTGTACTGTACTGTACTGTACTGTACAATCCCTCCTCCCTGGCCTGTGTGTGTGTGTGTGTGTGTGTGTGTGTGTGTGTGTGTGTGTGTGTGTGTGTGTGTGTGTGTGTGTGTGTGTGTGTGTGTGTGTGTGTGTGTGTGTGTGTGTGTGTGTGTGTGCGCGCGCATGATGTGTGCGCGCACAGTGTGAAACTCAACAGCGCCATTGTGTCCCCTGTTGATACCCTAGACAGACAGACAGACAGACAGACAGACAGACAGAGGGACCGTAAACAGACATAGGGACACACAATGCTGTGCATTGGAGTGGCTGCACCACTCAAAAAATACACAGGGAAGGCATATTTGAACATTATAACCACACCTGGGGGTCTATTAGTAGAGAAATGTTAACTCCATGGACACATACAAAACAGAAAACGTTATTTCCATCTTTAAGTGAGAAATGTGAGTATACTCTTTCCACATCTGCTAGCTATACCCTATCTACATAATAATGTGCAGACCACCATGACCTTAACACCTGACTGTCTCTCTCCACTGCTCCCTCGTACACCCAGAACAGGTGAAACTACCATCACCTCCAGTCCAGTCTGCTCCCGGGAGCCAGTGCCAGTCCGGCACATCCTAGGGTCCATGGCCGAGGGTCAGCTTCACTAACATCCTACCATAGTACAATTCCCATTGCACGCAATGTTCTCTTTCTAAACTTAAGAATTAGCAAACTATAGTGCATAGTAAATAGCTTCCGAGGTCTCTGTAGACACAGGCAGCTTTTTAAACAAAGAACTGAACTAATTTGTCCAAACTTACTGGCAAAACTTTTTGTTTTTTTGTTGTTTTGTTGGCAGCCTAAAACAAGTTCACAAGGGAAATTTGCATTGAAACTGTTGTCGCTGCCTGCTAAGGTCTATAATGCACCGACAGGACAGTATTGTATTAGCATTGGATAGCCATCTGGATGCAATCACATTTCTCTACTGTAACTGCCTTTAGATTTGTATTAATGTCACAGTGCAGGAATAAGTTATTTCCATTGATTCAATATCAAATTCAACTAAACTAAATGGAGTTCTGCTGAGTGTGGAACAGATGATGATGACAACAGATAGTGATTATTGTATAGTATTTGTAGCCTTGGCACTGCAGGAACAATTGATTCTACTGTTGGTGAAATGCTTGGACACTCACTCGTGCGTGCGTGCGTGCGTGCGTGCGTGCGTGTGCGTGTCATTCAGGAGGTTCACACAGCCACGCTGCTCAACAGTTAGGTCACCCAGCGGTATTGCAGCTGTCCGTACTCAAACGGACGGACATACATACATAGGGACGGACGGACAGACACACACAGCTGTTAGTTGGAGCGATTAGGCACCGCTCAAAAAGATGTACAATACAGTAAGGCACATGCTGTGATGCGAAAACGGTTGCATCTTTTCTTTAACTTTTTTGTCTTCTCATCCCTGAAATCCTCACTGGACTGAAGTTGATATACTGTATACGAAAATGCTAAGAGGAGAATAAATAAATGAAACTGATCAATAACTCCAAATCAAATCATCCTCTCATCATCTAGAACACTCTTGCGGTCTCATCCACACGAACCACGATGCACATTTATTACTAGTGAACAAAGTAACAAAGTAAAGCCATTAACCCATTTTGGGCGGGAACCCCTTTTGGTGTTAGCATTATGTTATGCTTCAAAATGCTTTCAAAAATAGCAGATCTACAAGCTCATAGCGCGCCACCGAGTGGCGCGCTACGAGCTTGTAGGTGTTCTATTTTTGAAAAATCGAAGAACCACTGACACAGAAACATAGCTTTTTCAGAAAACTGTCATAATAATAATAATAAAACTTTATTTGTATAGCACCTTTCATGACATGAAATGCAGCAAAAATTATGTCGAAGACATTTTTTAGAATCGTTCCCAGGTCAAAATGGGTTAAGCCAACATTTGGAGTGCAGTGGTTTCTACATGAAACACAGAGCACTGACTATATGAGCAGCAGAACAGCAGTCGCCTCTGGAGGTTTCATTATTATGAAAGCAGCTGCTTGTCTGTCAGTCTCCCGCTGTGGTTCTGCTGTCTCGGCACCACCTGTGATCGGAGCGGAGACCCGTCTGCCAGCCACGCCGCAGCTCACCCATACACCGGAGGAAAAGAAAGGCACACAAGAACACGCGCACGTAGACAAACACACGCACGCGCGCGCTATACCCTCTTCTCTGTCTTGGCTGCCAAGCTGTGGATATGACCTCTCTCCCTCTCAGTCAGGAGGAGTCAGGACTGCGGACTCACTCCCCATTTTCCTCCGCAGTCTGAAAACTCACCTCTTCAGACTCTATACCTCGCACACCCGCAGTGTTTGAGAGTATAGCAGATCTACAAGCTCACAATGCGTCGCATCACGACGCATTGTGAGCTTGTAGATCGGCTATGTTCAAAACAAATTTTGAAAACTTGAAATGGGACCTTTAGTATGAAGAGTACTTTCTACTTTTGGTACTTTAAGTACACTTTTATACCAATACATTTGTACTTTTACTCAAGAGCATTTTGAATACCGGACTTTTACTTGTAACAGAGTATTTCTGCATTGCAGTATTGATACTTTCACTTAAGTTAACCGTTTGAGTACTTTTTCCACCACTGCACACCCCTAGCACCCTCCATTCCTTGTATCACTTCTTGCCTGTTTGATAGACGCTATAGTTATACAATGCAGATGTTTGTTGGTTAACCGCTATGACACAGGACGCCTCTCTCTCTCTCTCTCTCTCTCTCTCTCTCTCTCTCTCAGACGTACCGAGTCACAGACACATACATACAGATGACACAGTGACACATCCACTGACATGACATGAATATTCCACACACACACACACACACACACACACACACACACACACACACACACACACACACACACACACACACACACACACACACACACACACACACACACACACACACACACATTTCAACAATGTATTTATGTCCACACAGAGGAAATTGCAAACAAGGACATAAATAGTTCAGGTGCAGCAAAGTAACATGGAATGGAACATCAAGGAATATGTCGCGATACAACAAGAATGTGTACACACACACACACACACACACACACACACACACACACACACACACACACACACATTCCACAAATTACAATTATTTTTTACAAGGAAACAAATATAACAGGGTTGACAGTTCATGTTCACTTAAGGATACAAATGGCACCTCCTCCTCCACACAGACAAACTTCCTATAACAGCCGAAACAGAACAGTATTTGGCAAGTTGTTTGGCTTTGCTCTTTGTCATGCCAGCTATTCTTAGGCCACTTATGGTCAGTTTATGCACATGGCCCAGATCGAATATCAGGCAATCAGAATGTAGGCAAATCGATACTCCAGGTTTGTTATAATTCCAAGTAATGGTTGGTACTTAGACTGTTTATCTTGGAATGCCTGGTCCATGTACAAATCAAAGACACAGCCCACCTCCAGAATCAGGACCTCCTGGTGTCAACAAAGACAACATCAGGTGTATTTGGGATGTTAGCGAAGACATCGTATGCACAGCTAAACCAATCTGGTAACACTCTTGAATGTTTATACATTCATACATTGCTGCACTAGATACATATTTTCGAACTGCATCCGACACTAGGTCAACAATCTGGTCGTGGCGAGCAATATACACATTTTTGTATGCACTACATCCATTTGTTATGTGTGCGATGGATTCTAGGTGTTGTTCAGAATCATGATGGTTTATACAGAGAGTGGAGTGTGGGTGTCGGGATACCAGATTGACAGATTGTACTTGGTTGGTAATACTTGCAGTCTTGCTTTGATGGTGAATTTTAAAACATCCTCCCCAATAGCAGCATTTTTGTACATCGAATGTACAAAAATGTGAACACACACACACACACACACACACACACACACACACACACACACACACACACACACACACACACACACACACACACACACACACACACACCAGCAGGTTCTACCCTCCTAGCAGCTGCTCTGACGGAGGGGGGACCACTGGGGTGTTTAGGCCCTGGCCACCGGCCAGACGCACAGCCACGCTTTGAGCACATGCAGCCGAATAATGGAACAGTTCAGCACAGCTTGCTTCAACACTGGGTTCCTCTCACACGCACGCAGCCACGCGCACACTCACACGCACACAGCATGTTCTCATGTGTACACAGTGCTGAGTACATGCAGGTGGGAGGAGAACGCTGGTAATAAGTGGGGCGATGATGTTTGGCAGATGTTAATGACAGCCATCTGCTTCTGTCATATTCCCCACCAACCAGCTGGCTCCTCCCTCTCCTCACATCTCGTTAGCACATCTCGTTAGAAACTCTCTGGGATTCACCGGCCGACTTTTAGCCAACTCATCCACGGTCAGTGGTGGAAAGTAACTAAGTACATTTACTTAAGTACTGTATTCAACCCATTTTGACCTGAGATCAGATTCTAAAAATGTCTTCTACATCCTGACAGTTTTCTGAAAAAGCTATGTTTCTAAATTCTATGTCAGTGGTTCTTTGATTTTTCAAAAATAGCAGACCTACAAGCTCATAGCGCGCCACTCGTTGGCGCGCTATGAGCTTGTAGATCTGCTATTTTTCAATAGCTAAAGCATAACATAATGCTAACACCAAAAGGGGTTCTCGCCCAAAATGGGTTAAGTACAACTTTGAGGTATATGTACATCACTTGAGTAATTCCAATATCTCAGAGACAAATATTGTACATGTACATTTACTGCACTACAAATGCAATTCAGTCAGGTAACTCACAAATAGATTGAACAAATATTGTATTATAACTTGCGAAGCACACTCGGCAGCCTCTACTTAATAACCACTTCAACGAATCCCTTGACTCCTTCAAAGAGGTTCTCAAAGGGCACCTATACGGACGGATGCAATTCGAAACTGGCCCCCGTAAAATCTGAATCCCCCACCACCAACCTTTCCCCCTTACTGTATACAGTATGTTTCTTTTCCCTTTTTACCTCCTCACATGATTTCCTGTTTCTTTATATAGAAGTGTATATTTGTACGTCTCTAAATGTTCTGCTGAATTGAAAATGGTGGACCCTGTTGTAAACAAGTGTAATGCTTTATCAGTGTGTCGTGCACAGTAGCAGTCTTTGTATTGAGTTGTGCTTTCATGTGAAATGTACCCATTCTGCAAACTGTTAATAAATACTTCAATCAATCAATCAATCAAACCCATGCATGTATAGTTGACCCCAAGGCTCTATACTTGGTCCGTTCCTTTTTTTCCCCTATGCACCAAATTTCTTTGTTGAAAATAGCATATCAGCATATCATCAGAAGTTGTGAGCTTGTACAGTAGGTCTGCTATTTTCACCAAATGTTTTTGCTCCAGAATAGGAATGCTAGGGTTTCAGTGCAGTAGTAGAGTGTGTTTATATGAATAAGGATGCTCATATTAAATCAGCGTCAGTAATGACTGGACACTCGTCTAGGCTTATCACAAATATGTAATCGTCTAACCGCAATTATTTGAGATAATAATAATTTACTTTACTTCATTTTTACTAGCTATTTTTCAATAGCCAAAGGATAAAATAATGGTTAAAACGCTAAAGCGACACAGATGCGTTCCTGGCATAGAGTTATATACAGTATATATAATAGAGACATCACCGCATGTCTCCTCTCATCCACTTGTATTGAGTCGCTCACCCAGTGCATGAGGCCTTCTTCCGGGTTGGAATTAGACCGCTCAGGACTGCAACAGGTTGCAGAGGACCATTAAAACAGCAGCTAAAATCATCGGCAGCACAGAATTACCCAGTCTCCACAACATCTACACCACTCGTTGTATGAAAAAAGCCCACAACATCATCAAAGACACCAGCCATCCCGCAAATACCCTGTTCAAACAACTCCCTTCCAAAAAACGCTACCAGAGCAGAACAGCTGACCTTGAACTGTATTGCACTGTATTGTCACTTCACTTGCACTTTTTTTGTGTTTTTGTCCTTTTCTTTGCACTATAGATGTTTGTCTATGTCCTGTGTATGTAAGACTGAGAATGCTCTGAGCAAAATAATTTTCATTGTATTGTATTTATACTCTGTATCTATGACAAATAAACCTGAACCTGAACCTGAACAGAGTGCATTCTGGGATTGGTATTGGTCCATACGTGAACGTGCTGGGCCGTTCATAGCACGTGTGGAACATAGCGTTCACGTATGGAGCATAGCGCGCGTCCACGTATGGCCCATAGTATGACACACTATGATAGTGCCATGCATAGTGCAGCTCGAAGCTGCAATACCACTTCCGGCCACCATGTCCATTTCGCTTCAATGTTTCCTCTCGGTGGTCGGGACTTGGTTCCTGGTCTTAACGGGTCTCCTCTCATCCATCCTCTCGCAGGTCCTGGGACGAGTTCCACGACTGCGCCAACGTGGCGATGGCGGGTTGTCCTGAGGAGGCAGCGACCGTCTGGGAGTCTCTGCGGCAGGAGTCCAAGAAGATGCAGTTCTCGGGGAACCTGTACGACATGTGCTCCAAGCGCAGCGGCCAGCCGGCGGCGGCGTCCGCCGGCTCGCCCGCCCGCGTCCCGCCGGGAGGCAAGGATCAGGAGATCAACCAGGAGTCACTACGGGGCCGCGCCGCCGGAGACCCCTCCTCCTCACACTTCCCGGTTCTACTTCTCCTCCTCCTCGTCCCTCTGCTGTGTCTGATGTCGTGGATGTAGTCGTCGCCGTGACGAAGGAGCGGGTCGCGGGACTTAATATATGAACTTTGTACATATTTTTTTCCTCCAGTCTTTTTTCTCTACTCGGCCATGGGAGTTGAATATTTCTATAACTGCATGTTCAGAAGCCCCCCCCCCCTCCCCCCCAAAGTCATTTTTGATAATGTAACTTTTATCTGGGTGTATACTCTTTCATACAGGTATATTCTTTGACTTTTATTTATTGATCTATCTCTTTGTTCAGTGCACATGGACACACACATATACAGTATGTGGCAGCACTCACACAAACGCACTGCATGGGGTGCCCGACGGTCAAGGGGAATACGTCCCCTCTAGGTTCACAGGAACCCCGGCTGAGAAGGAAAAACAGCATTGGCCCTCATTTATCAAACGTTTAGGTGTGACCAAAACGTGGGCGTATACGTACGGTAATTGCAGCACATTGCATTTTGTTTCATGCAATTTCATGTAAGGGTACGTACTGTATATAACAGTCACTGTATGTCAGGGGGGGGGGGGAGTGGGGGGGGGGGTCGATGTGCTGCGTCGGACTTGTTGATTTTGACAGCATATTTTTTATTTAGTTTCAGTCATAGTCTTTGAATAAAATTCAATTTTGTTTTAGTCACCACCTGAAATGTTTTGGTTTTAGTGTATTTTTTGTCGACTACAGTAAGATTTTAGCCTACTAAATCTACAGTTGATTGCGTCGACTAAAATGTATTTTGGCGGGCCTTGATGGCATCCTAATGGCTTATTTAACTGCTCCCGGTTTGTCCGCCCCACATCAAAAAATGTATCTGTGCCATCGCAGATGCACACAGATCCAGATCCCATGCAGCAACCATGTACATGTATTGTACTGTACACATGGTTTGTCTTTCTTCTTATACCCTCTCTATGAAACACATCTCCCTACATCTTGTTAGTATGAGATTATATGAAAGCTTTCCGGGGAGTTCTCTCTCTCTCTCTGTGCCAGTAATGAGGAGAGAATATTAATGAGCTGCGAAAAATGTGAGAAACAAGTCAAAGAATAGACCACAGAATCCCGCAAATAGCTCACACACATTTTGTAAGATTCATGTGAACCATTTTACTGTGATGTAAACCCTAACTTCTTATTTTCGTTATCTATACCGGATATGGAGTTGTGTGTGTGTTTGTTTTATCTCTCCCTTGCTGGCTGGCTCATTAATCCATTTTGACCTTAGATCAGATTCTAAAAATGTCTTCTACATCCTGACAGTTTTCTGAAAAAGCTATGTTTCTGTCAGTCGTTCTTCGATTTTTCAAAAATAGCAGACCTACAAGCTCGTAGCGCGCCACTCGGTGGCGCGCTATGAGCTTGTAGATCTGCTATTTTTCAATAGCTAAAGCATAACATAATGCTAACACCAAAAGGGGTTCCCGCCCAAAATGTGTTAAATCATGCCAGCGCTATATCCCTGTCAGTGGAAGATTGGCCATGTCCGCAACTTGCCATCCTATACTGTCTGATATCAGACATAAGTTAGGACGCAAGTATGAAGTCAATAAATAAGAGCTACATGTACCAAATAAGCTGCAAAATGAGGACGCAATTAGAAAGGTAGAAAAACATCTGACCTTACACGGATTGGAAAAACATAATGTTCTACTATACCGCACTAAGCCACTTTTGTCATGTTATCACTATTGTGTAGTCATAAATTATACATTGTTTTGTTTAATTCAGTGGAGTTATTTTTGGTAAAATTGTGCTTATTCTATGTGGTTCACTACAGTAAAAATCAGTTTAAGACAGTGTGTTTTTTCCCCTTTTTTTGCAGTAAAATCTGTTTAATCCATTTTGGCCTGACCTCGAAATTTAAAAAAAATCTTCTGAAATAAATATTTTCACGATTTTTCAAAAATAGCAGACCTACAAGCTTGTAGCGCGCCACTCGGTTGAGAGCTTGTAGATCTGCTATTTTCGCTATTTATATTTCCGGGGCGCAACCCTGCACTCTTTATCTACTGGAGACGATATGGATTTCGAAAACAAATTAGTTCAATGCAAAATGCTGCGTTCAAGTTCAGGAGACCGGTATGGTATGGCATGGAAAGGAGAGGAGTGGCATTTGCAGTTCTTTCACCATAGTAAATGCTGCATTCGTGGTCTGGAGAGAGGGCAGTTGTTTTACAGACGGGTAAAAGGGCAGGGGCTGAAGCCCCCTTTGATGTCTATGTGTGCACGTGCCTGAGTGCAGTTGATTTCAGTAAAATCTGTTTTAATTTCATTCAGTGAGGTTCATTGAGGTAAAATCCGGTTTCATTCAGTGAGGTTTGTTACAGTGAATACCATTTCCTTCAGTGTACGTAGTTCATTTTAATTTATTCAGTGTGGTCTGTTGCAGCAAAAATCTGTTTAATTTAATTCAGTGTGGTTCATTACAGTAAAATGTGTTTAACCCATTTTGGGTGGGAACCGCTTTTGGTGTTTTAACTAAGCATTATGTTATACTTTAGCTATTGAAAAATAGCAGATCTACAAGCTCATAGCGCGCCACCGAGTGGCGCGCTACGAGCTTGTAGGTCTGCTATTTTTGAAAAATCGTAAAAATGCGGCAACAAATCTTTGAATATATATTCTTTCAGAGCGAACGTTTTTATTTATTTCGACGTCAGGCCTAAACGGGTTAATTTCATTAAGTTCACTGCAGTCAAACTGAGCTAGAATAACGTCTAGGTGCAGTGAGCAATAGCTGGGAGTCTTTTTCATTTTGCAGTTACCCAAGTATGAAGTCCTATGAGGCTCCGCTAGGGCTAACATTTACGCTGTAGTCGGAATTAGAACCCGCTGTAACGCCAAGTTGAGTTTCATGCTCCGGGAATCGTAGCTCGGCGGCCCTGTTGTAAGACCTGCCAAAGCTGCTTGTTATTCTAAGTGGCTCTGGGTATAGCGTTTGTTTCTGCCTGTGGACCAGAATCACAGGCAGTATTATCCCATTTCTGACCTGAGATCAGATTCTAAAAATGTCTTCTACATCCTGACAGTTTTCTGAAAAAGCTATGTTTCTATGTCAGTGGGTTCTTCGATTTTTTCAAAAATAGCAGACCTACATGCTCATAGCGCGCCACTCGGTGGCGCGCTATGAGCTTGTAGATCTGCTATTTTTCAATAGCTAAAGCATAACATAATGCTAACACCAAAAGGGGTTCCCGCCAAGAATGGGTTATTAGAGAGTGGTTGAGAATTACTAGATCAAACCCACCAAACTGGCAGTGATTTTATTTGTTATTTATATATTTTCTTTACGCACACATAGGTTTTGACTGTGGATGTAATTTTCTCTCCTTAAATCAAAATAAATCAATCAAGCCTATATCTTTATAAACAGTTATGCAATGATCTGCAGTGGATTTCAAAAGAACCAAAAGTTCCTTAAAGCTTATCAAATTCTTATCTTATCATATTCGTAACAGGAAGACAAGCTTGGAAGACGCTGCGGGCTCCATTTTCGTCACCGCTAAACCCCTTATCCCTAAACTTCTTTGCCTTTTTTTTTTACTATTTTGCAAAACATTTTTGAATAGTTAAAATGGCCAGTCTACAAGCTCACAACGTGTCAATGTAGATTGGCTAGTTGAACTATTCAAAAATGTTTTTCAAAATAGTAAAAAAGGCAAAGAAGTTTAGGGATAAGGGGTTTAGCGGTGATGAAAATGGACTACCTTGCCACAGGCTGGTATGTTTTTACATTCTAGATTTAAACAGTGCATTATGAAGGAAGGCAGAGTTTGTTGAAGACAGTTATACTGTATGTGTCTGCCTGGGGACCATCTAGCTTGAAGGTGAACTCTTTCATCAAACTCCTATCCAACGTTGGTACCCAACTTTGGTTGGGTACCATTTTGGATCTCAGTGTGTCAAACCACCAGACCCTCATTAGTAAATCCCATCCAATTTGGCAGCAGCCAAGCGGGTACTAGATTAAAGTGAGAGAGTAAGTGGAACAAGCAGACTTAAAAACAATCCCATCCAATTAGCCATTAACACCCAGTGTATATTTTGCAAAAGGACATTGTGGTATCGGGAAACAGCTACATGTGCCGATGGTTAATTAACTCTGTTTTTGAGATGATTTTAAACTTGAATTATGCCGACATGATTAAGGATTAGGGGTTCCGCTTAATTTACAAAAGCAGTTATTTGAAAAAATATTTTCTCTATTTGAAAAATAATAATAATAATAATAATAATAATAATAATAATAATAATAATAATAATAATAATAATAATTATTATTATTATTATTATTATTATTATTATAATAATCCAGTCCAGTCCTATGGAGTTTACACACTTGCAAGGCACTTCTGATTGCACTGTGTTATGTCAATATAACCAGGGCTTCATTTTGAGGGAGCCGGGCCTCATTTGATTAGAGGTTTACACTCCGCCTCAAATTGTATTGTTTTTCCAGCTCACAGACTGTCGGATACCATTTATAACATGGTCTTAAATCATTCTGACCTGAGATAAGATTCTAAAAATGTCTTCTACATCCTGACAGTTTTCTGAAAAAGCTATGTTTCTGTCAGTCGTTCTTCGATTTTTCAAAAATAGCAGACCTACAAGCTCGTAGCGCGCCACTCGGTGGCGCGCTATGAGCTTGTAGATCTGCTATTTTTCAATAGCTAAAGCATAACATAATGCTAACACCAAAAGGGGTTCCCGCCCAAAATGGGTTAAAGACAAAATCTGATTTCTGTCCTGACAACATTATGCATCATGATATCACAATCACATTTCAGCTGGCTGTGTAAAAGGCAGTCTTATTGAGCAGAGAAGTATATGCAGTGAAAACACTTCACTTTGCAACCAACACAGCACTTGAGGCGCTCCATCTGTAGCCCCCAGCATCTGTATGCCCACAAGTATTTTAACAAGGGGACCAGATTGAAAATAAAGGAACGAGGGAAAGAGAAGGAAAGCGCCAATCCAACACTGTCTATTCTAGAAACAAGCCGGTAGCATAGTCTGTGTTTGTGTACTGTATAGCGATCACTCCATTCACTAACTACCCCCTCAGGCTTGCAGTTATACTGGCTGGCAATGAGAACGTGCTGTTTGCGGATCTTTTCTCCTCGTAATGATGGTCGGAATTGTACAGTATAACACGGTTAAATCCAGAGTGCGGATTTAGAGCTTTAAAAAACGGTTTCAAATTAAACGGGCCCTGAGCACCCAGGGGGCGTGTCCATGAGCAGTCCTCCCAAAGTCTCTTTGAGTAAAGAGCCGATGCATAATATCAGTGACCTGTGACCTGTGACCACCAAAATCAGTTCATCATGGCCTGGGCCATGGCTCAGTGGTCCAGGCACCTTGGCTGGTAATCCAGCCTGGCAGTGTGCCGCGGGTTCGACTCCCGATCCCGACGGCCTTGTCTTCCCCCCCATCTCTCTCCCCATTTCCTGCCGGCCTACTGTCTGTCCCTCCATAAAAAATCACCCCCGTGTAAACTGAGTGGTGCAAATCCCCCCCCCTCCTCCCCCTCTCATTAGCAGGCAACAGTGCAGCTCTCTCTCTCCGTTTCTGGCACAACAGCGCCACTTTTGGTACTCATTGGTACTGGTGCTCATTAACGTCACACACAAACATAGTTGAACACGGACATTGCTGTTCCTTGGAGTGGTTGCACCACTCAAAAATATAAAATAAAGGCGAAAGCCACAAAAAAAAACATTAGATGGATAGATGGATGGATGGATGGACAGACAGACAGACAGACAGACAGACAGACAGACAGACAGACAGACGGGGGCGGAGTTGGAAACAAGTCTAAAGATCCTTAATTCCAGCCCTGGCTAAATCAAAGCGTAAGGATTAGATGCAGTTCAGTAGACACGAGCACAGATGCACCAGAAGAACAGGTCTATATATCCAAAGCTTTAGTGACTGCTGCTGGCCACGGATAATGAATGAAACCCTACTAACTCCCCAATGCTTTTGTAATTAGCAATTTTCCTCATTATCAATATCAGCTAAAACAAAATGCATTTATTGTGTAGTGTAATGGTATTTCCATTAGGGCCCTTATTTAGCCTGAGGGGAAATACTGTGTCAGGGAAGGGGACTGCTACTGTGTTTTACGACCGGCTGCCCTGATTTGAAATTGTGGTTTGTGTAGAAGACACATGATTGGGACTAATTAATGAAATAGGAAGCAGCTGGGGAACTACGATAGTGCATTATTTTTTACTGTGGGATCTACCAGAATGCTACAGTATGTGGCTGCATTAATTATTATTTTTACATTTTCTTTTGTACAGTATGCAGTGGAATGATTTCTGTATCTATAGTAAACTGTCGCTCAAATGGATTCTATAGCAACACATGCCACCAACACATACTACACAAACAGTACTACAGTGTTACGCCATAACAATAGCATCATTATATTTAACCCATTTTGACCTGAGATCAGATTCTATAAATGTCTTCTACATCCTGACAGTTTTCTGAAAAAGCTATGTTTCTGTCAGTGGTTCTTCGATTTTTCAAAAATAGCAGACCTACAAGCTCGTAGCGCGCCACTCGGTGGCGCGCTATGAGCTTGTAGATCTGCTATTTTTCAATAGCTAAAGCATAACATAATGCTAACACCAAAAGGGGTTCCCGCCCAAACTAAAAGAATCTTAATTATGTTGTACATTACATATTTTGACTTATGTTACAAATTCACATGTATGTATGTATATAGTGTGAATATTTACAGTCCAATTCATATTTATGTACATAGCAGCCAGGTTCATATCTGCCATTTTTACCAGCCTTGCACATTTTTCAAACTGAACATTTTCTATGAGCTCAGTCAGTTCAACAGTCTTTTAAACCAAGTAAAATTTACCAACTCAATTCACCAATTGTCAGCCTTTGAGAGATGCACAATATAAAAAGGTTGGCTGATATCCGATAATATGCAGTTGCATATCAAATTGGCCGATAGCGATATATTACATTATTTCATATTATATTTATATTGAGATCAATGCAGAATTTTTTAATTTCTAATTGTCAACAAAAGCCATTTACATGTCACATTATTATTGCATCAATACCGGTGAATAACGGTCAATATCTGTGAAGGAATTTCTGAATTATTTGATACCGATATTGCATTTTTCATGTAATATCGGGCAATATTGATATGCTGCCGATAATATCGTGCATAACTAGCCTTCTGATTGGTCCCTGACCGACCAACCAGTAGGCTACTTCCGGCAGTTGTTTATGCTGAGTTTGCTGAACATGAGGATTTAATTTTTAATTTTTACTAAGATCAAGTTTTACATAAATAATTAAAGTCCTACCTACAGTATAGCAACGGCAGGGACTTGACAAAGGGTGAATTGACAACTTAAAATGTACAGTATAGGCAGAACTTCATTTCCATCTTTATGTATTTATGCACAGGACACTGCAAAAGTATAGTTCAAACAAATTACTGTATATTAAATAGACATTACGATGTTACTGTTGGCCTTATATTCGTTTTTATTGTCACTGTCATCTCACTCCTTAGAGCAGGTTGTCATTGCTTTTCATAGTCGTCTCATTCTGTTGTTCATATGCATAGTGTATGCGCTTGGGGTGTGGCCAACAGGTGTTTTTTAGGTTTTTTTGTACTTGATTACACCATTTCCCTCAAGTAATTCTGATGTGATTCAAATGCCAATAATTAGCTTGTATAGAATGAGCATGTGGGACTGGATCGTCTATGTTTCTATGTGTTACAGCGGGGAAAACCTTTTTTTTGTGCAACCTATGCTCCGCTATCCACCGCTATACTGTCCACAGTTCCATTTATAATATCACACATCTGCCCAGATTGAGCGAGATGAGAGGAAAGGAGTGCATTCTGGTGAATGATAATATCAAGGCTCTCTTTGAAGTAGGGGGTGTGTGTCGGTCACTCCCGCGTGGAAGCTGCCCATCAAACACAATGGAGATCTGGACAGCTGAGATCAAAGTGGCCTCAAGAGCAGATGGACAAACACAAACGATGGACATTCCCGGGGTGGAGGTTTCTATGATTATTCTAGAAGCCTGGAGTGGTTGGATACACTATAAAGCGGCGTTCCCACACACCCTTCCTACCTAGCCTCACGTAGCCAGCCTTCATCTGCCTTTGCAATACATATTGCCCCAGGCAGATTAAGTCTTGCCTCTCTCAATTTTGGGAGGACTTCACGTCCAAAATGGTGATGAGCCAACCAGATTCGTCTGGAACCAGGCTATATAAACAACCATCGCCCAGTATGCAAATATGGGGCATTGCAGAAAAAAACACTGAGAGGGACGAGACTAATATCAACGTAATGATATTTAGCATCGCTACGCGAGGCTATACTTCTTACCTGACCCTCCAGCTCTACCAATATCACATTTGAGTGTAATCTATATTTGTAATCAATCATGCATATTGTAATATACATGTAGCCATCAATGCGGTTTTATCTCTGACAAGCAGAACTCATTAGAGAATTTGTTATAAATGCAGAATGTTATTTTATTATCAAAACAAACTTGTTACAAACATTTGTTTGAATGAATCACGTACAGATAATTAAAGGATTTCCTTATACACAATGCTGTCAGTTATTCCCTGTTCATCACCCACAATAGATGCTTTTATAGGCCTCCTGATGGCTCTCTTTCCCTTGGAGAAGGCCGTATAAAGCTGGCCATGAGCAGCTACTGTCACACTAATGTGTTTTATCATAAACATTTGTGTTTTATATTATCATAAACATTTGCAATTGATTTTTTTGCAATTAAAATCCTGGGGCACACACAACTGCTCACATACCGGTATAACAATTGAATAATTACAATGTAAGCATTTAGCAGGCACATCAACTAACAACAAGTGTGATTCCTTTGCTATTTGATTGATCTGGATTCTGGAACTTCAGCTCGAGCCAATTGCATAATTGAGATATCCGGATCACTATTGGACTGTGTACAAATGTGTACAAAATGATACCGTATGCACATTGAAAGGGACAATAGTAGCCCGTGCAAAGGCCTTCAAGCCACTCACATATATTTGTGGCCATTTTGTTTTTGGAGGCAGTTGGATGTCTATGACTATGGAGTCCTAACCAAAACTTGCGTAGAGTATTTGTTGTTGTCAGAGTATTTGCTGTACCTGTTGTTACAGTACCCTACCCAGTGCGGTACACCAGTAGGCTACAAATAACCAGTCGTGGAAAGTAACTAAGAAACCAGTACAAGTGAGAAAATTGGAACAGGGGGCCCTGGTTGGCCCGTCGACCTCCCGTTCGCCAGTGTTTTCTTTTTAACTGAGACCGTGTCCCTGTTCAGTACGCCAACCCTCTCCACCGGGCGCTCCTCACCCCGTTTTTCTCACTTGTACCACTTTGATTTTATTCACAAGACGGACATTTTTCTCAGACGAGAGAGCATGGCCATGGTCAGTTAGAACAATGCAGTTTTCATGAGTACAGCTGCACCTAGCAGCACCAAAGTTCTGCTACAGCAAGTTTGCAATGGGGCCAAGTCCCCAGCAACCCAAGCGACCTTTTGTGCAGCAACCCAAGCGACCTTTTGTGCTCGACTGTGATGTGCATGAACAGCTGAAGCGTGAGTTTCACCTGACCCGAGATGTAGGCTATACACGCCGGCCGAACAAGTGATATAGCAACGTCTCTACTTCCTCAGGCGAATCAAATCATTTCAAGGAATTCTATTGATATTAGACTTTTGATTCCATCAGGCAGAGGCTATGAGCCTCACCCCCCTATTGACCTCCCCCCACGGGGAAACCCGATCCGGGTCACGGCACCATTGTAACGCCCGGGATTCGAACTCGGGCCTCCCGCATGAAAGTCCAACATCTTAACCACTAGACCAAAGGGATATCCCTATGGACCGGGGGAGATATTAGACCTTTGAGGCAGAGGCTCTGAGTGCACTGCTACGCATGCACGCACGCACGCACGCACGCACGCACGCACGCACGCACGCACGCACGCACGCACGCACGCAGAGACAGACTGCTAGTGAAAGGAAGTCAATGTCAAGTACATACAGTAGATGGGCCTGATTATACATGTCAGGAGTATGTACCATTTTGTCACAGAAGCTTCAGATTACCATTAATGGGACAGTAACAATACACAGGCAAGACATCGTACATTTCAACCATCAGGTAACGTAGACAAGTAATGTTGTTGAGTTAGACAAATGAGAAACAGAAAATCACAGCGCTGCCGTTTAACCCATTTTGGGTGGGAACCCCTTTTGGTGTTTTAAACATTATGTTGTAATCTAGCTATTGAAAAATAGCAGATCTACAAGCTCGCGCTATGAACTTGTAGGTCTGCTATTTTTGTAAAAACGTTAAAATGTGCCTCAAATCTTTCCGAAAATAGTCATGATTTAGAAAACATTTTTCACCCATGACACTGTATGCTTGCACACGTGCACGCTTGTTTCACGGGTAATGCAACCACTGTTCCTATGGTGGCAAGTTTGCATACGTTTGTAAACTATAATTGATCACACAATCACTGGTGCCAATATTGTTTAACTACTACTATACACCATCCTAAACGTTATAGTGGCTCCAAAGATGAGCCGACGGTTTCCAGGCTTTTAATCATTATTACTAGATATAGGCCTACTCGATAACAAAAATAATTTTCTCACTCCGCTGTTCAAAGGCTACCGGCAACTCAGATGGAATGCTGTCTTGCTTGTTAATGTTACACGATGGATAGGTTGACACTGACAAATCAACACATCTTGCAAGTTAATATTACAGCTTTGCCCGTTTCACTCCCGTGTGCTTCATCCTTTTCTTGTCATTCCTCTCCTGTTTAGCAGACCATGCTGTCTTTGGAAGCATGAGGATGTTGTAATAGAGTCCTCGCCTCGTGATGGACTGGCTGCCAGTGGGCGTCGATTTTGAGAACCATCCACGCAGTTGGCTGAACTTGAAGCCTTTCTTTTTCCTGACCCCTCCAGCCTGTCTAGAGTCTCCATCGTGCTCGGTTGCTCCGTCTGAGCCAATCCTGGACCGTGCCAAGTCCATCGGGTCTGCAGGCGGAGCGGTGACCGGGGCAGTGCGATTATCCAAATCAATGGAACTCTCTTCTTTCTCTGGGAATAGAAGCCGCAATCCAGCCGCGATCAGGCTCTCGGCAGCCGGGACGGGTGAAGCTGACCTGGTGGCCTCCGTGGTCTGCGAGGAGGTCAGAGCCACTGAGGAGTCCGTCAACCAGCACCCGAACCCGGGGTAAAGGGGTTCAGTGAACGTGGACCGGAAGGTGTACAGGTGTGGACGTGTGTTGTAGCAGACTCTGTAGAAGGACAGAGTGCCAGCGGTCCAGTCCAGATCCACGCCTATTCTGTTGGAGTGAGAGGGACCGACAGTGAAGACTGCTATCTTCCTATTGTGATGGACGTAGTATCTGTTCCAATGTACGCCTTCGTAACATTCCACACTCCAGGACTTGTCGTTGTATCCAACCCGACAGTCCTCGCCCTGTCCACTCTTGTTGATTCCCCTGTATGTCACTGCTATATATACCCATCCACTCCAATCTACCTCCCAGTAACAGCATTCAGTCAGACCCTCTCTACACAGAACCTGTTGCTCTGAGCCAAACCTTTCCGGGTGATGGGAATATGGCTGGCGCTCTCCCACACACATCGCCTTTCTGCAGTTCTCGGACAGAGAGAGGTTTCTGTTGGCTGTGTTTGGATCCAGCGTGAGTTCACGCACATACGAGAACTTCCTCTCTTCCTCCGTGACCTTGACCGTCGGCTCTGCAGAGGGAAACATGTCCGCTAAAGCTTCCTTTTCTAAAGCTTCCTTTTCTTGAGTCGGTTGGGGTCTCTCCTGGTCACATTTGTCTGCCAAGACGTCCTTTTCGCTGACCAGTTTGAGTGTCTCCTCCCATTTGTCTGCCAAAACGTCCCTTTCACTGACCAGTTCTGGTCTCTCAAGGTCACATTTGTCTGCCGAAGCTTCCTTTTCTCTGATCAATTGGAGTTTCTCCTCCGATTTGTCTGCCAAAATGTCCTTCTCTTTGGCCCGTTGAAGTCTCTCCTGGTCACATTTGTCTGCCAAAATGTCCTTCTCTTTGGCCAGTTGAAGTCTTTCCTGGTCACATTTGTCTGCCAAAATGTCATTCTCTTTGGCCAGTTGAAGTCTCTCCTGGTCACATTTGTCCGCCAAAATCTCCTTTTCTCTGACCAGTTGGCGTCTCTCCAGGTCCCATTTGTCCGCCAAAGCCTCCCTTTCTCTGACCAATTGGAGTCTCTCCTCCGCCCATTGTTCTGACAAAGCCTCTATATCCTTAATCTTTCTGAGTATTTCCTGCTCCCATTGGCTCCTTTCCTCCACCTTCCCTTCCCTGAGAGCCGCGGTCACCGGGCAGTTCTCTCTGGCCCTCATCTCTTCCTCCATGGCTTTGATCTTCTCTTCCTGCCACAAGAGCATCTGAACCAGTTTGTCCTTTGATGTCCTCTCGTTCTGGTCCTTGCTGAAGATCTGGTTCATCTCCTCCAAGGCTCTCTGTTCTCTCCTCTGCATGTACGTGTGATAACGCATCATAAGGGTTGTTGTTGCTGCCGCCGCCGTCGTACCAACACCAAACACCTTAAAGTTGAACATGATCAATGTCCACAAATCCCAGCAATAAATCTATCTCTCTGTGTCCGTCAAGATGCCCATATATGGAGACGACTCATAGTACTGAGAAGATGACTGATGTCCCTGCCCTGAACGGGTGGTGGCCACCGCGTGTGCAAATGTTTTAATTCCTTAGCGCAGTGCCGATAACAGTACCTTTATATCCCCAAACTCTCCCAAGTTGGTGTCACAGCTGCACGCTGCATGCTGATTGGACGATGTCATGTCACTGTTGCTAAATTGCTACTATCAATGGTTGTGTGTGTGTGTGTGTGTGTGTGTGTGTGTGTGTGTGTGTGTGTGTGTGTGTGTGTGTGTGTGTGTGTGTGTGTGTGTGTGTGTGTGTGTGTCCGTGTGTCCGGAATGAAGCACTGAACCGATTGGTGTTAAACTTTGTATACCCGCTGTCAGTAGACCACAAAACATTCACTTCATTGTGGGCTCTCACTCTAGCGAGCATACAATAGTACTCTACAGTCAATTTTTTTAGGCCCTCCTATATAGAGGTTTAATGTTTGTTTTTAGTTCAATGTTTGTTTAAAACGCCATTGACAATGAAGAGAAATTAATGTTTGTTTTGTCCCTAACACAAACATTAAATCCCATTAACAAAAAGAGAATTTAATGTTTTTTTTGACACCGTTTGTTTTACATCATCATCATAACATCACCTAATCAAAGCAACATGAGTTCAACTTTAATATAGTTACATTAATCCATTCTGGGCGGGAACCACTTTTGGTGTTTTAAGCATTCTGTTATACTTTAGCTATTGAAAAATAGCAGATCTACAAGCTCATAGCGCGCCACCGAGTGGCACGCTACGAGCTTGTAGGTCTGCTATTTTTGAAAAATCGTGAAAATGTGGCACAAATCTTCGAATATATATTTCAGAGCGAACATTTTTAACTAAAATATTGGCTTCTGGGGGGTCCCTGGAACTACATATTTTGAGATGGGGGTCCATGGCCCAATAGAGATCATTCTGGGGGTCCTTGACATGAAAAAGGTTGAGCACCACTGACATAGAAACATGGGTTTTTCAGAAAAAATGTAGGATTTAGAAGCCTTTCTTTTATCGACCTCAGTCCAAAATGGGTTTACCATTGAATAAAGTAACATTTATAGCTGCTCCAAGCTATACCGAATTCCCTCCTCGATGTTGTGTGATTTTTGGCATCTAACTTTACTACTTACACATGTACTTAGTTCGAACTTCAATATGTTCAACTTAATGCATGCTTGCATTTTTCATTTTGCACATTTTGCACATTTTTCTTTTGTAAACGTTTTTGCACGAGGCAGGGCCAGATCTTTATAGGTTCACACAGAGGTGCTATCTGTGGTTGCTATAACAACACATTTAGCATTGCTATAACAACGCATTAAAACCTGGACTGGATCAGGGAATTTTCTACTGTTCATATACAGTACATTGCGGGCTTTCAGCAAGCCCATGCCGTTTCTGCAGGAACGGCTTTTCTAGTTACATTTTATATGTTTTGAAATTTAGTCTTTTTAATTTTAATTTATCATTTAAGTGTGTGGAGCTGAAACCTTGCCCAAATTTCAAGATTCTCAATTCAAGGGCTCAAAATTCAAGGTGATCTCTAGCTCTGGTCCATAGCGTTAGGATAACTCCTTCTAGCGCTATATGGACCAGAGCTATACGGTCCGTCCGTCCGTCCGTCCGTCCGTCCGTCCGTCCGTCCGTCTGTCTGTCTGTCTGTCTGTCTTTCTTGTCTGTCTTTCTTGTCTGTCTCTCCCTTCCTCCTCCAGGTTGATAAGAGAACATTAGCCCATTCTACTGGGAAATCAATAAGGTTTCTGCATTGGCATGATAGTGTAGAAAATAGGTACAATCTACAAACTCATTTTTGAAGTTATAATTATGCCCAAAACAGTACAGCTGTTTTTAATCAATGAAAAGTATTAACAAGAGCTTATGACTAAATTATAACTGCATTGCTTTACTGAATAGTAACTGTCATGGCCGTTTCCACTCAACTCTTATAGGCTACTTGTACTTGAACTCTTGTCATGCGCCAGAAATATAGGCAATCTATACAGTATATACTGGCAATTTGTTGTCACTCAACCATGGCAAGTTGCTTTCACTCATAACATCTTCCTGCCACCGTACATCCTGGCAGATTCTTGACAGCTCTATGTGCACTGCAGTACACGTCATTATTGTGAACCATGGAAGCAGGAATGCTAAGGTCTCTGGGGTTTTATGAAGACTTTTTCTGAACCCTTCAGACAGCTAGCTTTTCTTCTTCGCCATGTATTATCACAGAGGAATCCAGACGCAGAATCGTCTCTTTTCTGACTTCAAACACAATAATTGGCTAATGTGGACACCGACCGGGCCGGCAACCATGGTCATGGAAGAATTGAAATACTCTTCCAAAGGGAATGTCTTCCCTCGAACAACATTCCATTGTATTTATTCTGAAGGGCAAGAATAATCTCTAATTATGGCTCTTACATGAAAACTGTAAGAGCCATTTGAGCCATGTTTCTTATTTTGCTATTTGATGACGTCACTGCAGGGCTTGTCAAAGCCAAGGTTGCCACGGTATTTATTAGGCAACCAGTTTTTGACTCTTTTCTTAAGATCTGTGGTCTGTATCCTGTGTGTGTTTGACGGTTTATTTACTGTATAATGAGGTGACAGATCGGCTACAGAGAATATATAATTTAATATCAACTCAACAGACACTTTTGGACATTATTGATCACACATCTGAACTTCAGCAACCAGTAGTACCTACAGTAGTATAGGACTTCCCAATCACACTCACCTTTTGAACGTGAATTCAATGCAATTTTTCATCTATTTGTGTCACGGCCCGCTCTTTAGTGTCGTTTGCCTGATTTACGATTACTTTACGTGTTTAGTTCTGTATGTCTAGCTCTGAGTTCTGTTAATTAGTCTGTTAATTATTTTTGCGCCGGGTCCGTATATATACGGACCCCGCCGCTATAGGGGACGCTATATACGGACCCCAACGTATACTCCGTGTATATAATGGTTGAGCCCCACGGCAGCTTTTAACATTGGTCCGGTTGCAGCAACGCCCCGTCACCACCAGCTATGGGACGTAAAATCTGATCACCGTTTAAATCGGTTACATTTTCAAACCTCCATAAGTCGGAATCCAGCAGAGCTGTCCTTGGTAGATCTTCTGCCATCCAAAATTCAGATGTAATTTGTGCCTTTGTACCGCGTCCCTCCCGACATGTAAATGCTTCTGGCGAGAGGTAAACAGTGTGTGGTTGTGCCAATGATACTAAAGTGTGTGTAGTGAGTGTGTTAAAGTGAACGCGTATGGTGGCACTGGGAACTTCATTAATGCTAATAGCTATAGCCGGCAGAGAAATTCATTTTGTAATTGCATTGTCTATTTGTTGTAGCATTCTCGTACTTCCTGTACACCCTTAATTGTTTGCTAATATCTGTCTTGCCTCTCTCCACCCTGGTTATTTGTTAACCCTAATGCACAGAGCATACCTATTTACACACACCTGGACAGTGGGTGCAGGGCCAATAAGGCGGTAAGTACTGGACCCTCGTCTGGTACTGACAGACAGGTGTGTGCAGGCTGGGTGGTCTGTGACAATCCAGTTGAAGTATTCCTTTGGTACGGCGACTGCGGCGGCGGGCCCGGGAGAACAAATGAACGGACACGAGACAGTATCACGCTAAGGTTCACAAAGTTTATTACACAAACAGGAAACATATATAGTGCTGGATCATAATGATGTGACAATAAGATATGAGACAGAAGAACGTGCCTACTGCAGCAAGGCTGACCTTGCTGCCGCCGAGATGTCTCTCGTAGCCTATCGATAAAGTATGCTACAGTACAGGCAGTACACAATACATATCAAGTACACTGTATCTCAAGTTCAAGTACATAGACTAAGATGTACTGTGCATGGGCTAATATCATAACAGGGCCCGCACACCATTCTTTTGGTAAAGAATTACTTTATTGAATAAATAAACAACGTTTCGATCTTGACAGATCTACTGACCTGACGAAGATCGGTCAAGATCGAAACGTTGTTTATTTATTCAATAAAGTAATTCTTTACCAAAAGAATGGTGTGCGGGCCCTACCTCCTTCCATTAACCCTAATGCACCTCAGCTGTGTCCCGTTTGCCCCAGCCTATATCCCTGTGTTGTTGTCTCCACCAGGCCGAAGGCATGGGGAGAGAGTATGTTTTGCACTCCGTCCGTCCGTCCGTGTGTCCGTCCGTCCGTGTGTCCGTGTGTCCGTCCGTCCGTGTGTCCGTCCGTCTGTGAACAGCTAATCTCCGGCACCGTTAACCCGGTCGATGCCAAATTTTGCACACACACTCCCTGGATGCCAACGATGAACCTCTGCCCCAAAATTTCCAGAACGGCCTGTTATAGCGCCACCAGGAGGCCGCTTTGTGCAAAACAAGTTTTTGGACAGTACACCTACATATTTTGTCCAAACATCACGCAAATTGGTACACAGTCTCTCTAGAGCCATTCAACGAAACGGGTCTTTCAGATTTCTCAGACTCCATCCTGATTGGCTAAGATTGGCTTCCAAAGTTTGCAGGAGTGCTCAGTTTCAAACAAAATGCTGCAAATCATGAACACATCGTGTGATTTCCGTGAAATTGTGCACGCACATTCCCACTAGGCAGAGGAAGAAATGCCACATGAACATTTTCAACTCAGCCTCATGGTGGCGCTATAACTGGCCGAAAAGTGTTTTTACCTCTAACTGCACGGATCTGTGAATAACTTTGTATGCCAACTCCCTAGAAGCCAAGGAAAAACCCTTGCCTGGAATTTTTCACATCTGCTTTTTATAGCGCCACCAGGAGGCCGACATATGTAAAACACATTTTCTAATATTTCACGCAAATCGGTACACATGCTCTCCATAGTCATGTGATCAAGACGGGTTTGTTTGATTTCTCATAATCCACCCAGATTGGCTTCTAAACTTTTCAGGAGTAGCCCGCTTTGTACCCGTTTTGTACAAATCGCCACAACTACTCAACGCAGCGTCCGATTGTGGTGAAACTGTGCATGCATATTCCCACTAGGCTTTGGAAGAAATGCCACTTGACCGTTTTCAAATCAGCCTCATGGTGGCGTTACAACAGGCCAAGCCGCGACACACACACACACACACACACACACACACACACACACACACACACACACACACACACACACACACACACGCACACACACACACACATACACACACACACACACACACATTTATATTGCTCCTAAACATTTTGTCAAACATCACACACACACTCCTATCCTCCTGGTGGAGACCTGTGCCCAGAAGGGCACTTTTTTTTCACTTATCTTATGTCTGTGTATGTCTGTAGTTCACTTATCTTATGTCTGTCTGTATGTCTGTAGTTCACTTATCTTATGTCTGTGTATGTCTGTAGTTCACTTATCTTATGTCTGTCTGTATGTCTGTAGTTCACTTATCTTATGTCTGTCTGTATGTCTGTAGTTCACTTATCTTATGTCTGTGTATGTCTGTAGTTCACTTATCTTATGTCTGTCTGTATGTCTGTAGTTCACTTATCTTATGTCTGTCTGTATGTCTGTAGTTCACTTATCTTATGTCTGTCTGTATGTCTGTAGTTCACTTATCTTATGTCTGTGTATGTCTGTAGTTCACTTATCTTATGTCTGTCTGTATGTCTGTAGTTCACTTATCTTATGTCTGTCTGTATGTCTGTAGTTCACTTATCTTATGTCTGTCTGTATGTCTGTAGTTCACTTATCTTATGCCTGTCTGTGTATGTCTGTAGTTCACTTATCTTATGTCTGTCTGTATGTCTGTAGTTCACTTATCTTATGTCTGTCTGTATGTCTGTAGTTCACTTATCTTATGTCTGTCTGTATGTCTGTAGTTCACTTATCCTCAGCGGTTACTATGACCACTAGAGAGCAGGGACGGATTAACCCCCACGAGGGCCCCTGGGCCGGTAATCTTTGCAGGGCCCCCATAGGGCGCGTGCGCGTGACATTTTTGTGTTTTTCCGTGTTTTTATCATCTTTTTGACCTACATTTAACAAAATCAATGGCCAATGAAGGGCCCCAGGAGCCCTTTTCAGGGCATCAAACCCAGTACCACGGGATCCAATTTCCCTGAAGGGCCCCTGAGAGCCAAGGGCCCCTGGGCCACGGCCCCACTGGCCCAATGGCTAATTTGTCCCTGCTAGAGGGTGCTCCGATCGTTCGGCCACCGATCCGTGATCGATGGAGTTTCACTCCAAATGACTATCGGCAATTTACCCAATCTGGAGAAACACACCTTTTATACCTGTGGTTCCCAAAGTGGGGTCCGGGGACCCCCAGGGGGTCCTTGAGGGAGTTCCAGGGGGTCCCCAGCTAAATGATAGTTTGGAACCAAATTAACCCTTGTGGGTCTGTAACTCTGAGAGTGTACAAAATGGAACCAAATGGACCCGTTAGGGTCCATTTGGTTCCATTTGGTTCCATTTTGGTTCCATTTAAATTAACACTGATTTTTAAATATAAATGGGGGTCCCAGAGATAGAAATGCCATTAAATGGGGGGTCCGTAGACTAATGCATGTCAAACTGGGGGGTCCTTGACATTGACATTAAACAGGTTGAGAATCACTGCTAGAGCGGTAAAAATCTCTTATGGGTGTCGCTGCCGCTGGCATGTATTAATGGGGGTCTGCGGGCTAATAAATGTCAATTTGGGGGTCCTTGACATGAAAAGGTTTGGGAACCACTGTTTTATACCATTTAACACGCAGCCCGCCAGAACCGTAGAATTAAATGAATCGTCTAGCCTGCCAGATCCGTAGGCTACGTTTTCCAGGGTTTATAATATTCTTTAATCCATGTTTTGATCCGGTCGTATCGTTAGCTGCCGCTCGTTAGCATAACAGTCAAAGAGGGACAGTGGCTGCGGCCATTTTGAAGATGCGCGCGCATCCACTTGCACTCTATGTGCTGCTTTCAAAGGCCTGTATCTCCAAATCGGCGCAATGAATGTCGTTTCACAGCAGGCACTGTGATACTCGCGGTCGGGTTTTTTCCACCACCGACCGAGAGAACAACAACCGGTCAAGACACCACACGCAGCATTTTGTCATTGTAACATCCAGTTATGGATATTTGGCTCTTCAAAGTAAGTGTTACGCGCGATAAAACCTTGGCAATGCGCGATAGATAGATTAATTAATGCTGACGGCAAAACGGGGTATAAAAGTCAATCAGATATACAGTATAGCATAATAATATCGTTTTGCATCTTTGTGACAGGCCTAAACATTCTAACCTTCTTTCCACACACGCGCACACACACGCACACACACACACACACACACACACACACACACACACACGCGCACACACACGCACACACACACACACACACACACACACACACACACACACACACACACACACACACACACACACACACACACACACACACACACACACACACACACACACACACACACGGGGGGATCGGAGTACCTCTACTGATAACGGCTACATTTCCAACTTGTATCGTTCCTGATGCTTGCAACGGCCACCAGTCGTCTAATACTGTAAAAAAAAAAAAAAAGAAAACCTCTTCTTCTGCAGCTCATGTAAATGTATTTATTTTTTCTTTAAAATATACACTCAAGACAGAGGATAGCTAAATCATTTGTTTAGTTACAGGAAGATCATATTTACACAGGTGCCTTTGATTGTACAACAGAATATTAATCATATTTATATATATATATACGAGAAAAACACAGTTTCCTCTCGTCTTCCCATGCTTTGTTCCGAGCCAATATGTTGCTCTCAAAACGCCCCAAATCTGTGCCGAGACACCGCTGTTCAGAGTAATTTTGTATGATGTGTGGAGGCAATATTTTAATTGTTATATGTTTTAACCTGGGACAGTAAGCAGATTCCTCGTCACCAAGGTGTCCCCGTGGGCTAATTAAAACATACAGTTGCTCTTAGAGATGCTCCGATAATCGGCGATCGGTCATATCGACCTTTCGATATTCACTCTGATCGGTAATCTGCATTTACCCTATCAGGAGAAACTGATCTTTTACACCATTTAAGTGGTATAAATGTCAATCAGATATATAGTTTAACCCATTATAGTAAACAATTAAGTGCTGTACAGGTCAGTCATATTGCTGCTCACAGGTAGGCCCAATTATAAACAATACATAAATAAGATGGGTGTCATATTGTTGACTGATGGGGTCTATAAAAGTGGGCAGGCTTTCTGCCCACTTTAGATTAACCTAAAAAGGGCCCATAGAATCAAATTCTATGAAGAGGCATCATCACAATGTACCGTAATACAGTAGGCTATGCCTTAATTTGGCTGATAAAACCTAATACTTTAAGAGCTGATATCTCCTCAGTTAAGCACATTATGCGGAGTGTTTGGTTGCTCTGGATGCAGCAAATAGACAGCAGAACTAGAGTGCGTGTGTGGAATCCTTTGTGTGTGTGTGTCGCCTCGGACGGAGCAGGAGAAAGAACAAAGAAAAACCCGCGATGATGGTCTCATGACATCCGCATTTATTTGTTAAACACAGAAGTCAGGTCGTTAACAAAACATGCATGTGGAAATTACACGCTGTGGTCTGTATCTACACCAGCCTCCATCCCAAAATGAGTCTAGTTGATACAGCCCTGAATGTTGACATTACATGGTGTTAAATACTCAAGATTCGCCGTCCCCCAAGAAGTCCCTCCCCTCTCTGGGCATAAACACTTCCTGACTTCTAACCAATGAGGTCTGACCCTGGCTTCCTGTTAGAGGCGAGCACTTCTAGACAAAAGGCAAGTCTCCTGGTAAACATTTAACGAAGTATAGCTTTGAAATAATACCACAATAATGAATTAAAGATACAATGAAGATATAAACCTAACGGAAACATATGAACAGAACTATATGAAACAAACAGAATTATATGAAACTAAACAAAAGTATATAAACCTGAACTGACTATATTTAAGAAATGAATGAGCTTGATACATATCACTATATTCCTGAAATACCCTATGTTAAGAGTACATTTTAGATTAGTACTGAATGCTCTTAATAGTTTAGTAACCTAGTCTATGTATAAGTTTCCTAGCGTTTATCTTTATTTATTCTATAGTAACAAGAGTGTTTTAAGACATTTTAAGAAGGTATATCCAACGTAATGTTTTTAGAGTCATTAGACCCAAGCCTGAAATAAGATACTAGCCGTCTGTCTCGCACCTTCTGTGGGCTTCAAGGGAACTCAGAACAAAAGCATTTGCATCCTGTCCTGTAAGGTGTTGCTAGCTCAGACGTTAATAGCCCCTTTTGGTCCCGCTCGTTAGTGTAAAATACCTTATTCATGGAAATAGGAGTCGTCAAGTCTACTAAAATCTTCACTTTGCAATGAAACCCCAGTTTGTTAGCAGTCTAATTTTAACATTGCTCAAGTAGAATATATGCTTATATGATTCATAATTTACCACATTCCCCCTTTGACAGACTCAGTCTGTCACTATGAATTATGAATCATAATTTGGACCAAAATATTAAAACTTTAAAAATCAATTATTATTTTTTCTTCCTCTTCAAAACCTTTAAATTTTTCAAGGTCCCCCCTGGGTGCTCTAAAAACATCAAACTGAAATGAAACAAACAATAAGCAATAATTCGAACCCCCATCGTATCATTCTGCCATGTCCGCTAGTTATCACAGACATGGGAGACTTAAAAACACGATCAAAGCTAAAATCGAATGACACATCAATGATGACCAACAAACTAATTTTGAACCATAATTGCAGTCCGCCCTCACCACTCATAATTGGAAAGCTAGAATACAATTAAGGCTCAAATAGAAACACAACATCCGTCGTGATTCATCAAAACAAAATATGAAAACAAACACAAAATCATACTAAATAATACAGTAATTCTTTTTTTTTCCCTCCAAAGTTTGATGCAAATCCCACGTCGATGGTCCACGCGCTTTAGACTTTCTTTTTTTCGACTAAAATATAAACGCAGATGAATCCTGGCTCTGGACGGCCATGAACATCCCAAGGGACGTGTAATCAACAAGAATGTGGAACGATGATCTTCATTTCGAACAAATACTCCCCATCCATGTAGCTTTGCATATTTCTGAGCAATCAGAAAGCTGGGTGACTAAAAGACTGTATACCAGCTTTAGACACAGATGACGTGCAGCATGTAGAAGTGACCTGGTGATTTGAACTGAAGATTGATGTCGTCTGACACCTGGTGCAGACGTCCGTACTCCATAGATGACGTAGTATCGGCAACGAAATCTTCTGGTTAACCGCCTAGCAGCTGCAGGATGCCCTGTAGATGTTGACCACTGTTGTGTAGAGGAGAGCAGAACTCGCCTTCGGCACAGGTGTCAATATTGACATGATGTCGGATGTCCACTGGTACACTGGCATACTCCAAACTGGGTCACTGCAACTGTTTTTTCTCCGTCATCCTCCTGTTTAGAAATATGAACTAACTCCACACCAAGATTTAGAGTAGACATTCTTTTGCAAAACACAACCATGCATTAAAATATTTGGTTCACACATGTTAGTATCGACTACTCAGTGTTACTTACAAAGTCCTAAAAAAGATCATCCACTCATATTAAAATCAAATTGTTCCTTGTACTCTCTTGTCTCGCCAACTCCTGATAAATTTAACAATGTAGACTCATTTTTCGTTTGCCTTATTAATGCAATGGTCGTTTCTTGAACAACCAGATTACTTCTATACATGAATAATGCATCCTAAATTAGACTGCACATTTGTTGACAATAGTCATTTCTCCAAGCAATTATAAGCCACAATAAGTTTAAAACTCATTGCATGTTCCCTCTAAACAAAAGTAATTTATCGTGACACTCTGACTCCTCATAAGATGTTATACATTTTTAAAGAATTTAATCAAACTGCATTGAGTGCAATCTGAAAAAAATACCCCTCATTATCAATTTGACCTTTATCTGATTAACCAATACCCTCCCCCCTTCTGACACTCAAAATAGAGTGACAGAATTTACACACGCATACTGATTTTGTCAAAACGTCATAACAGCTTCCTGCCACAACCCATGTCCATGTCCAATGTCCATGTCCTTTTACGCCAAACCGTAGCCTACCGAAAAGCATAAACCACGAACACCCATACCAACGTTGAGACAGAAGGAAGGAAACAGAAAGTATTCAGAAATTGCACACTCCAAACAGGGGAAAAAAATCGTTAACCTGCCATGTCGTCGCCCGTCTTTTTTTTTTTTTCCTCAGCCAACAGTTGCTACCACATCACCAGGAAAGAGGTCGTTCCCTCATAGAGTCCAAAGTCAATGGAAGCACTTAAAAAAAAATAAAAAACAAAAAAATAAACCTGTCGCATCCCGCGCAAAATAGGACAGACTCACTGTGATACTTGTTGATGGGCTGCAGAGCGGACCCAAGTCCCCACTGCCTTCCAGACACTGCCGTTGCTACTGGCAAGCCCTGACGTTGAAAAGGGGAAAAACTGGGTCCCGGCCCGTCACAAAACCTTGATAGATGTAACACACTGCCACACGAGAAGCAACCCGTATAGTTACGTGGCAAAGGACCATGTTGGCAGGCCCCAGGAGAAACAGCGTGATCGCCGGGTCCCATGAGCCTTGCATCCTGTGAGCCACGGAAATGTTGTACTGGTCCCCCCGGTGGGAAAAAATCCCTCAAGTCTTCTGAGCCGTTGCTGGAAGAGTCATCTCCATCAGAAGCATGGACCCCCCCATTAGGGAGCGGTGGCACAACCAAAGCGTCATCCTGGGCATTCGACATTTTAGAAAGACTTTTTGCATATGCCTTACAAACCTTTTTACCTTGTTGAAGAAACAATTTCATCACCTTCCGTTCCTCCTTCACCTTAGCTGCCAACGCTTCCTCATACTTGTGCACACGGACCTTCATGTCCCCAATGACATCCGGATAGAATATGCTTTCCCGTGGCCAACACCGATCATCTATCGGACCATGTAACTCCCATCTCCCCAGGATCGATGATAACTCGTCAATAAGCACATCACCATTGTGGAAAGAAGCTTGCTGACTAGACGAATCCATAACCAGTATTTAAGTTATTGAGTTCAGAGATATTAAATTACAATAAATGTCACGTCAACTAACCTTTACGGATGCAATTGATTTGTAATGCTCCTAAAACACCTCACCTAAACAGGGAACATACAAAGAACTCCAAAAAGAATTGCCAACCACTTACAGACCGTAGGCACTTGAGAACCTGTGAGCAGCTGCGTTACTGTAGGAATGTATGGTGTCACGCAAATTATGTGAAATGCAAAAAACTACTGTATATATTATACACAAGTTCAAGAACCTGTGTGAGAAATATTATAACTGACTATAAGCTTTAAACAAGAGCAAACGAAATGGACTATTTCTTTTTGAGTTGGAAAGGTAAAAAAGTACAAAGTTTGAACCTAAATTTTAGCAAAAACCCCCCACAAATGAAACCCTTACACCTTACCTCGAACAGGCAGAAACACACCCCGTTCTCTGAAAGAGAACACAGGTTTTTAAAGAACCCCACACAACAGTTTTCACTGTTAAAACAATTAGTTGACAACAAAAAGAATCATGCAACAAAAATGAAACGCCACCAGTCACCACATTAATCCAGGAATTGTCCGTTAGTCAGAGAAAAGAAATGCATGCATTAAAGACCATATGCTAACTGTATCTATAACTGTATCTGTATCTATAAAACTATGAGAAAATTTGAAACAACCGAATGGTTTTCCCAAAAGGAATAGTGAAAATGAACAACCTTTAAGAGGACAGTCAGGAAGCCGACCAAAATGAAACAACGAGACAATATCAAATTATGTTTACCAAATGTAATTCACTGACAATTAGCAATTTATGACCGAGACAAACATAATCTATCCCAACCGTCAATTAAGAATAGTGAAAAAAGACTTGATATTTACACAAAGCGATACTCACGTGTTTCCCTTGACAGACCTCCAAACTGAAAAATAAAATAACATCATTCCCATACAACACCTGTTGAAAGAAAAGAATTTAAACTACTCACCAGTAAATGTTTTTTTTTTTCTTAAACTGAGCCATTCCGAAAGTACAAAACAACACTAATAGATATGTAACACTGAGTGTAACAACGGAGATATAGATAAAAGGAAAAACAAATGATCCCATTACATTAACGACTGGCGGGTCCTGTAAAAAAAAACAAAATGATCCACACAAAACACAAAACGTTTGCCTAAAAACGGAAACAACAACACAAATAAGTCTAAACATGTGCCCACCCTAGTCCTGCAGTCTCAACACAAAACAAAAGATTCACCACGGTCTCACAATAGCCGGGTTTGTAAATTGGACCAGCCAGAAAACAAACATCCATTGGGCGATCGTCCCAAATGCTATCGTACCCCCCAAAAAATCCTCCAGTCGCACGCAGAGACTACAAAACCATAAACCCATATGAAGACTAAAATAAAGCATTGAAACACTAAAAACAAAACCAAGACAAAGACAAAGACAAAGGACAAAGACAAAACAAGATAAGCCTATCACAAACAAACAAACATCAAAGATAACCCCAACCTCATGAAGGCATAAAACTATCCTTAACCATCCCACTATCAACCACTGACATTCCTCAACTTACACACAACAGCCATTCATCAACTCCCCTCAACTCACACAAACAACCCCCATTCAGTCACTCACCATTCAACAACCATCCACAACTTTCCCGCCGAAAATCCAAAATGGCGCCCGCGGACCCCCAGACAAACAATAGAACAAAGGAACCCACAAGACTAACATCCACACCACCACACAAACATCATACATCAACAAAACAAACGTAACCTACTCTTTACCAAACCAGACTACCAACCAAACCAAACTACAACATATTCATAAGAATCCTTTTAAAGGAAAATATTAACACAGAACAGCACATCCTTATCTCCGCCTCTCCGTAAAATCAGAGAAATAGTCACTCTCCGAAACGAACCATACCATAACATTTCTCAGCCACAGAAACGCCAGACAGACTTTGCACCAGGACACAACCATCCACAACTTTAAAAAATTAAAATGCAGATAAATGCAACGTCCCTTTAGCGCGCCGTCGACGGGTGAAACCACGACAAAAGTCTAACAACCGAGTCTACGTCAAAACCCCGTCGCTCACAGGCGCATCTGCCCTAACCAACCAACCATTCGTGAACCAGATTTACACCCTGAAATCCCCTTTTTTAGACGGAAAAAAAAGGAACCCCAGTAAAAATGTTTACCCAATACCACGCGCAAATACCCATAAAAATAATTACGACCCACCGTCAGCGCATCTCGCAACCACCAGGGTATTCACAAACCAAATTCACGGCTTTTTAACAAAGTATAGACACTTATTCACCCCATTTAGACCGTGCTTAAAAAAATAGCAAAAAATAATAAAACATACAGTTGTTCCGCTCAGTTAAAAACGACCCCCTCTTGTGTCAAACAAAGCATCGAGTCTATGAAGGTGAACAATAAATGATTAATTAACCCTACCATTAAAGTCCTCGCCGCAGAAAACAGAAATAACACGAAATGTCCCATCACATGCAATCCCAGTCCATAATTTACGACGCTTTACGACAGCCGGCCTACACGCGTACGGTAAACTTGTCGCAAAGAGAAACACACACAGTCAAGCGTGCACCAAAACAGATGAAACATGAAGAAAATAAAAATAAACCCCTATTTAAAACGGACCACGTGATCAGTCCACGGGAAAAAAATAAAAATAAACGGACGGCAGACAAAGGAAAAAGCGCCCGGTTTGTTTTGTCGCGACCGGAAACAAACATCACCAGATCTCCCTGTGTTACACCTCCTAAGCTCCCATCGACACGACACACACTGTTTCGTTGCTCTGTTGCGGTTTAAAACCATCACAAGCAAGCTAAAACGTAACTCACCCATCGCCTATTAGACTAAAAAATCCGGTCCACTGGTTCTCATTGCCTGAAGCAAAGATAAATTGCCCCAATAACACCGGGAACGGCACCACTTTGTGGAATCCTTTGTGTGTGTGTGTCGCCTCGGACGGAGCAGGAGAAAGAACAAAGAAAAACCCGTGATGATGGTCTCATGACATCCGCATTTATTTGTTAAACACAGAAGTCAGGTCGTTAACAAAACATGCATGTGGAAATTACACGCTGTGGTCTGTATCTACACCAGCCTCCATCCCAAAATGAGTCTAGTTGATACAGCCCTGAATGTTGACATTACATGGTGTTAAATACTCAAGATTCGCCGTCCCCCAAGAAGTCCCTCCCCTCTCTGGGCATAAACACTTCCTGACTTCTAACCAATGAGGTCTGAGCCTGGCTTCCTGTTAGAGGCGAGCACTTCTAGACAAAAGGCAAGTCTCCTGGTAAACATTTAACGAAGTATAGCTTTGAAATAATACCACAATAATGAATTAAAGATACAATGAAGATATAAACCTAACGGAAACATATGAACAGAACTATATGAAACAAACAGAATTATATGAAACTAAACAAAAGTATATAAACCTGAACTGACTATATTTAAGAAATGAATGAGCTTGATACATATCACTATATTCCTGAAATACCCTATGTTAAGAGTACATTTTAGATTAGTACTGAATGCTCTTAATAGTTTAGTAACCTAGTCTATGTATAAGTTTCCTAGCGTTTATCTTTATTTATTCTATAGTAACAAGAGTGTTTTAAGACATTTTAAGAAGGTATATCCAACGTAATGTTTTTAGAGTCATTAGACCCAAGCCTGAAATAAGATACTAGCCGTCTGTCTCGCACCTTCTGTGGGCTTCAAGGGAACTCAGAACAAAAGCATTTGCATCCTGTCCTGTAAGGTGTTGCTAGCTCAGACGTTAATAGCCCCTTTTGGTCCCGCTCGTTAGTGTAAAATACCTTATTCATGGAAATAGGAGTCGTCAAGTCTACTAAAATCTTCACTTTGCAATGAAACCCCAGTTTGTTAGCAGTCTAATTTTAACATTGCTCAAGTAGAATATATGCTTATATGATTCATAATTTACCACACGTGCACTGTCACTCAACGTGCATGCGTCATGTAGGTTGGCTCTCTGTGGCGCCTATACATTGCAGTGTGCGTGCGTGCGTGCGTGCGTGCGAGTTTCTGTGAGTGCGTGCGTGTTTTTGCGAGTGTGTGTGTGTGGGGGCTAGGGGGAGGGACTATGACCAACACTTTATCTCTTCCCCTTATGTTAAAATGTGGTTTGTCTTTTTATTTTTTTTAAATGTAGGCTACATGTTGTCACATCACTAGGCTACATCAAAATGTTGATTCACGAGACACACTATTATGTGCTTGATGTGTCAAGTCACCCCTATTTGTTTAATCTATTCAGATGTATTCATAGAGGATAGCATTTATTGTATGTATTCATTTATAATAACATGTGACCTTTAATCATCATCAATCATTCAAATTGATTGAAAAAAGTTTTATTTTTACTACTAATACTTCATGTGCTCTGGACTCACATTAGGTCAAACATTTTAATGACCCAACACAGGTTGTGATGGTGAAGGTATATACATTTCGTGTAATTTGCTGAAAAGTGTGTTTGTATATTGCATAATAGTTTTCAAACTTCCTTATTTTGTCTACTGTGGTCACTGTGCTCTGCATGGCCAATATGTCATCACACGTGTGTGTGTGTGTGTGTGTGTGTGTGTGTGTGTGTGTGTGTGTGTGTGTGTGCGTGCGTGCGTGCGTGCGTGCGTGCGTGCGTGCGTGCGTGCGTGCGTGCGTGAGAATTTAGGTTTTGTACTTCCTTAACGCTGAAGCATTGTGCCAAACCAGCCACAGGCTGACATGGTCACATTTTGCTAAGCCAGTATAATTATGGTTATATAGTTCATGCAATGATTTTGATATGACAATGACACATACAGGAGCGGCAAATACAACATAGTTATTATCTGTAATCAACAGCAGTTACTTTTCAAGATGTCTACAGATATTTATGCCGAGCCAGACATGACAAAGAAGGTGAGAAAGAGAGATAGAGACAGAGGACAGAGAGGGGACCCTGCTGAGGACAGTGTAGAGATGGTGGTGGACATCTACCAGAGTGTGGACGACTTCGTCCCTGGACCACAGGGGGACATGATGGTGAGGGACAACACAGCAGGAAGACAGACTCAGGGTCTGTCTTCCTGCCGTCCTTCCGTCCGTCTGTTACCAGCTAATCTCCGGCACCGTTAACCCGGTCGATGCCAAACTTTGCACACACACTCCCTGGATGCCAACGATGAACCTCTGCCCCGCATTTTCCAGAACGGCCTGTTATAGCGCCACCATGAGGCAGCTTTTCACATTTTTGACCTAAAACTGCACCGATCTGCGTGAAACGTTGCATGCACACTCCCTAGAGGCCAAGGACAAACCTTTGGCCTGCATTTTCCGCATCTGCCTTTTATAGCGCCACCAGGAGGCCGACTTTTGTAAAACACATTTTTTGATATTACTCCTCCAGATTCTGTCCAAAAATCTCACAAATCGTTACACAGTATCTCTATGGTCATGTGCTCAAGTCTGATCTGTCCGATATTTCATATTCCATCCTAATTGGCTATAATTGGCTTTCACAGTTTGCAAGATTGCCCTGTTTTGAACAAAAGCCTCAAATCATGAACGCAGCATGCAATTTACGTGAAATCTTTCACACATTTTCTTACTAGGCTGAGGAATATATCCCACCCTTTTCACATTGGCCTGTTCTAGAGCCACCAACAGGTTGATTTTTGCAAAACACATTTTTGGAACAAAATGCCTCCAATCATCCAATTGCCATCAAAGGCAATTATATTTATATTACTCCTAAACATTTTGCCAAACATCTCACACAGTCCTATCCTCCTGGTGGAGACCTGTGCCCAGAAGGGCACTTTTTCTAGTTTTCATTTGATTCACCTGTGTCCTGTTAGTACTTTGTCAACTTGTTTTGTTCTTATTTAACTTTTAATCTTTAAGTAATGACCTCTTCCATTAAAAAAAGGATTCCAAATATAAGCCAGCTGGCTTCTTCCTTCCCTTGCACAGTATTTTGTTTCATTGATTGATTGTATTGTATTTTTTTAAACTATGTGCTAAATAAATAAACATAAACATACTGTGTCTATTTAAAATCCCCTGTGAAGTTGATCAGACATTTGTTCATTTTAGTACCAGTGTGAGTCTGTGTTGTTTAGGCTGTGAGCCTTCCGTTTTACCAAGTTCAACTTCTTATTTGAGTTTTGTTGTCAGGCTCAGCTGTGGATATAACCTGAATTGAACCTTGCCTGCCTGGCTGCTTGTCCTGCATTTGGATCCTTTCCACATGTGTACCCTGACAATCTGTTGATTGTGTACTGTTGTAAATCACACAACATGAATGTGAGGAGACTAAAAGCTGATTGATTTACATGTCAATGACAATTTCAGGTCATTTTATACTTCAATGCCAGAGTTCCAATGATAGAGGGTCACATTTGGGAATGCTTTACTTACTTACTTATCCCCATTACGCCGGCTGGCGCATAGGGCAGCAACAAAGTTCCTCCACTTGCATGTTTTTGGCCATCTTCTCTATGGTCCCCCAGCTCTGATGTTGTTGCTGGAGCTCCTTCTCGACCGTCCTACGCCATGTCGTTTTGGGCCTGCCTTTCTTTCTCTTTCCCTCTGGGGTCCAGTGTAGTGCGACTCTTGGTATAGCGTTGATGTCCATTCTGAGCACATGTCCAATCCAGGTCCACCTGCGTTTATTGACTATACTGTGCATGTTGTCTTGTTGGGTGATGTTGAGGAGGTTTTTGTTTGAGATGGTATTGGGCCAGAATATGTGTAGGATCTTTCGCAGACATGATGTGTGGAAAGTGGATAGTTTATGGATGTCGTTTTCTGTTGTTTTCCAGCATTCTGCACCGTACAGTAGTGTTGAGAGTACACAGCTTTGGTAAATCCGGAGTTTTGTTTTTGTGCTGTATTGTTTTGATTTCCAGATTTGCTTAAGTCTTATGAAGGTTGTGTATGCTTTGTTGATCCGGTTTTGAATGTCCTTACTAGCTCCCCCATCATGGTGAATGATGCTTCCAAGGTATGTGAAGTGATTTGTATTCTCCAAAACCTGCTCCTCTATTGTTATATGTGTTGGTGTACTGGTGTTGATGGGCATGATTTTGGTTTTATTGTTGTTAACGATCAGTCCGACTTGTTGGCCATAGTGTTGTAGTCTGTCTGTTTTTTCCTGAAGATGTGTGTGTGTATGTGACATAAGGGCAAGGTCATCCGCAAAGTCAAGGTCTTCAATGGTGGAATGCAGGGTCCATCGTATCCCTCTTGCCTTGTCCTCTGTGGCTCTCCTCATGACCCAGTCTATTGCAAGATTGAAAAGTAATGCTGACATCACACATCCTTGGCGGACTCCGGATTGTACATCAAAGCTGGTGATGCTTGTTCCCACAGTGCAAGAAAAGCCAGTATAGAACTGTTGGATGATTTTAACTATGTGGGAGGGGATTCCATAGCTTCTCATGATCTTCCAGAGACTATCGCGATGGATGCTGTCAAAAGCCTTCTGAAAGTCAATGAAGTTTATGTATAGCTGTCGTTGCCATTCACTGCACTGCTCAATGATGTTCCAGAGAGTGAATATCTGGTCAACGCATCCCTTTCCTCTCCTAAAACCGGCTTGTTCATCGCGAAGTACTTTGTCAACTGCTGGTGTAATACGGTGTATGATGATTTTACAGAATATTTTGCTGGGAACAGAAAGAAGTGTGATGCCCCTCCAGTTGTTACAGTCGGATAGTGTGCCTTTCTTTGGAACCTTAACTCCACCCCCCACACAATGGTCAGCAATGATCAGTGGTTAAACATAGGGCTAGCAACCCTACTCTGTAAAAACAGCTATATGCTACGGAAACAGCAAAAAAATGCTTTACTAGTTAGTATTATAAGTATAGCCAGATGGATAGATGTATTATCCCGCAGGGGGAATCAGTCAGTCGCTCAGAGGCGGAAGAGCAGTTAAGGTTACAAGGTACAGTTAAAGGGTAAGAGTACTGTTGTGTACAGCAATTCAAGGCAAAAAAACAAGAAGCATCAACAATACAGAGCACCGGTAAACGGAGGTAAAAAGCAAAACAAGTGTCCATTACAGTCAGTGCTTCAGGAGTGTCACACCGTTACAGTCAGTGCTTCAGGAGTGTCACACCGTTACAGTCAGTGCTTCAGGAGTGTCACACCGTTACAGTCAGTGCTTCAGAAGTGTCACACCGTTACAGTCAGTGCTTCAGAAGTGTCACATCGTTACAGTCAGTGCTTCAGGAGTGTCACACCGTTACAGTCAGTGCTTCAGAAGTGTCACATCGTTACAGTCAGTGCTTCAGGAGTGTCACACCGTTACAGTCAGTGCTTCAGGAGTGTCACACCGTTACAGTCAGTGCTTCAGAAGTGTCACATCGTTACAGTCAGTGCTTCAGGAGTGTCACACCGTTACAGTCAGTGCTTCAGGAGTGTCACACCGTTACAGTCAGTGCTTCAGGAGTGTCACACCGTTACAGTCAGTGCTTCAGGAGTGTCACATCGTTACAGTCAGTGCTTCAGAAGTGTCACATCGTTACAGTCAGTGCTTCAGAAGTGTCACATCGTTACAGTCAGTGCTTCAGAAGTGTCACATCGTTACAGTCAGAGCTTCAGGAGTGTCACACCGTTACAGTCAGTGCTTCAGAAGTGTCACATCGTTACAGTCAGAGCTTCAGAAGTGTCACACCGTTACAGTCAGTGCTTCAAAAGTGTCACACGTTATCTCGTCATACAAACAAAAAGAATTATCAGTGATGCCATTGAATTAAGAAAAGTGTCCATTTGGTCAGTGTGTGGCGAGGTGGAAATAGTAAAATATGGAGAATGTAGCCAACTACGCCACCTGGAGGCCAATAGAGCCCAGGAACTCTAATAAACACTTTTAGTTGCAACAGGTTCGTTTACCAAGGTTGAGCAGAGTAAAACTGGAGACAGGGTGCAATAACAGATTTATTGCTATGAAAATAATTAAACATATAAATAGTACTGTATCCGGTTATGGGAGACAATGTTCATTTCTTTTTCTCCTGGGATAGGGAACAGTCCATTCAGTCCATATATTCCTTAATAGTAGCCTTCTGTCCTTCTTCTGGGGGGGTCCTTATAAGGGTCAAACAACAAACAACCTGCGTCAGTGGGTTTGGTCTAATATTGCCTATAGGTCTCAGTGCAAAACACAGTGCAAAACACAGCACACAAAACAATAAGAACTAAATAAAAGTTAAAATATAAAAACATGCAAACGACCAGGCCAATAAAATAATCCAAACAGTGAGTAGTTGTCTCAGTGGCTGACAAACAGGAGATAAAACTATACTAAAATCGTCCGTTTAAAACAATACTCCAGTAGCACATTACACACGCTGTCAGGTCATAGAGGGGGTACTTAACTCGAAGAGGGGCTAGTCGAGACTCGGCCCCTCTGTTGCGTTGAACTGGCGTCCCCTCTTTCACAGCCTGCCGCCTCGGTGGAGAAAACGTGCACGCCGACACCGCCGATCCACAACCTGGACGTCCAAACTTGCTGCTCCGTGGCACGTAATGGTTGTTCGGCTGTCTGCTGTCTCTCCGTAATTCCCCGGCGTTCCAATCCGTATACTGTAGCTGTAGCCTGTAGCGTTCTCGTGTTGCGTCTCTCCGCTTGTTTGACGTTTGTCTTACTCGGGCACTTCTCTCTCCACAGCCGCCGCTGGTTTGTAATAATGTCTCCGTGATTGTATGACCCGCCCTCGTTGCCATGGGAACTGTTCTTGGGGCAGTAACAGAGCATACATTGCACACGCAACTACTGTCACACCAATACAAACAAATAACACATCTAACTTGTAAAATAAATGATAACACATACAGTGGCAAAACTGACCCCACCACATCCCCCCACGGCTTAACGTTGGCAGTCCCTGCAACATTTACGAGGCATAACGGGCTGGTGGAACTCCTCGGTTCGACCTGACTGGACGTCGCACCGGTTCTTCTACTACATTGTCATTGGGCACAGGCATACAATAGGGCACAGGCATACAATAAAACTGTGGAAACTCAGAAACTCTTTCCGGTCTTACCGGCGAGGGTGTGGACCTTGGTGGCAGCGGTGGACCTGTACACAGTTTAAGTGCATTCCTATGTAAAACCTTCTCCTTTCCTCCCTTCTCTGGTTTCACCTTGTATACTAGGCCTGTGTCTCCTACTGTCTCACAGACGAGATGGGGTACAGGGTCCCAACCGCCATGGAGCTTCCCCTGACCTTGTCTATTTCGGCAACGTACCCATACACGCTCACCAGTCAATAGTGGGGTAGCATTTGCTCGCTGGTCATATTGCCGTTTAGACTGCTCTGCAGCTTTAGTCATCTTGACGCGTGCTAAGTCATAAGCATAGGTCAGTTTTTGATGGTGTTCGTGAACCCAACCACCCAATCCATAACTTGTCTGTTCCTGCACAACACCTAACCCAACATCTACTGGGAGCCTAAGATGCCTGCCAAACATGAGGTACGATGGGGCGAACCCTGTGGCACTATGTGTAGTATTATTATAGGCTTGCAGGAGCTCGGGCAAATGTTCTGGCCACCTACTTTGTTTCGCGGCTCCCAGGGTACGGAGCATAGTCAGCAAAGTCTGATTCATCCTCTCGCATCGACCATTTCCTGCAGGATGGTACGGGGTTGTTCTACTTTTAGTAATACCATACATCTCGCATAGCTGTTTCATTAGTTCCGATTCAAAATTGGCTCCCTGATCTGAAAGAAAACGGACAGGGCAACCAAACGTTTGAATAACTTGGGACCAAATTGCTCGCACTGTGGTTTTTGCCGTCTGGTCGCGAGTGGGCACAGCCCAGGAGTAGCGAGTGAACATGTCAGTCATGACTAGAACATTTTGGTACGAATCATTTGGCCTACCTAGAGTCAGGAAGTCTAAAGCGACTAGCTCTAGAGGGTATGTGACGGTGACTGGGTGTAAGGGAGCTCTCGTTTCTGCCCTATCTTTCTGCAGGCTGCAGACAACACACTCTGACTGGAACCCACGCACCTCTTTTTCCATGTCAACCCAGAAGAACCGGCGTCTCAAGGTAGTCATGGTCCTCCCTGCTCCAGCATGTGCCGCGGCCTCGTGATGCTTCTTCCACACATCCTGGCGCTTGGGACCTGGGCACACGATCTGGAACCACTGCTCATGGGTGTTAGGATCGATAAATCGGCGGCATAGAATGCCCCCACGAATACAGAGTCTCTTGAATTGTTTTAACAATCTGACAGTTTCAGTAGATAGTGTTCTCTGTCCAAGTCGGGTAGGATGTCGGCCCTGTTCCACATACCTTGTCACAGCCTGGATATCTGGGTCGGCTTGTTGCTCAGCAACCCAGTCTGGTTCCTGTGCCAGGGGGCACTCCTCTCGAGTTACTGCCGCTGTCGCGATAACGGCTACGGGGTCATTCGTCGGCTCCTGGGGAGTCCTAGTTGTGGGGAATCGAGAGAGAGCATCTGCATTGGCGTTCTCCCTCCCGGCCCGGTATTTTACCTCAAAGTCGAAGGATGCCAACTGAGCCACCCAGCGTTGCTCCACCGCGCCCAACCTTGCTGACTGCAAATGAGCTACCGGGTTGTTGTCCGTGTATACCACAAACTTGGCCCCTGTCAAATAGTCTTTGAACTTTTCTGTAATTGCCCACTTTAACGCCAACAGTTCGAGTTTAAATGAGCTATAATTGGCATCGTTCCGTTCGGTGGGGTGTAAGCTGCGGCTAGCGTATGCAATCACTCGCTCTTTACCTTCCTGGATTTGGGCCAATACTGCTCCCAGTCCATGGTTACTGGCATCTGTGTAGATAACAAACTGTTTAGAGAAATCTGCATACGCAAGAATGGGGGCCTCAGTTAGAGTCTTTTTCAATTGTTCAAAAGATGCTTGGGCCTCTGATGACCAAATTAGGTGACGAGAGGCCAACCGCTTGTCGTTGGGTATGCCCACTAGGAGTGCATTCAGTGGTCGTGCCACCTTAGAAAACCCTGGGACAAAACGTCTGTAGTACCCTGCTAGGCCGAGGAAGCCCTTCAGTTCCTTGGCTGTAGTGGGGACTGGCCAATCAACAACAGCAGATATTTTACCGGGGTCGGGGCTTACTCCACTCTTGTCAACCACGTGTCCCAAAAACTGTACCTGTCTGTGGAACAGTTTGCACTTGTCAGGTCGAAGCTTTAGGCCATTCTTCCATAAGCGCTCGAAAACCTCTTCTAAGTGTCTCAAATGTGTGGCGAAGTCAGGGGAATACACAATAATGTCATCTAAGTAGACTAGCAAGGAGTCCGTAATGTGGCCACTGAGGCACTGCTGCATTAGGCGCTGGAATGTTGCTGGTGCATTACAGAGGCCAAAAGGCATACGCTGGAACTCATAAAGACCTAGGGGGGTGGTAAACGCTGTTTTCTCACGGTCTTGTGGCTCCACTTCTACTTGCCAGTAGCCACTGGCCAGATCCAAAGTGGAGAACCACTCCGCCCGGGTCATTGAGGTCAGCGTCTCTTCGATCCTAGGGAGTGGGAAAGCATCCTTGTGAGTAACAGAGTTCAGTTTCCTATAATCAACACAGAATCTCCAACTGCCATCCTTTTTCTTAACCATTACAATGGGCGCTGCCCAGGGACTCGAACTTTCGGTTATGACACCATTTTGCAACATACCTGCTAGAAGGATTCTCATATCCTGGTACAGCAGGGGTGGTAGGGGCCGGAAACGCTCTCTTACAGGCGGTGCATCACCTGTTGGTATAACGTGCTTCACGGCATCTGTCCTACCAAAATCCTCCGCATGGGCAGCAAATGCTTTCCCCCACTTATCCAGGAGAGCTGTCAGTTGGCCTTGCTCATCTGGGGTCAGATCCGGTCTGTCAGTCCGCTTGAGATCTTCGAACAATTCATCTTGTTCTGTCCCATCACAGACATCCACCACGCTGACTTCAACCACGCCATCGGCTCCAGGCTTCAGGCTGACATCTCGGGTCCCATGGATATCTCCTTCTCCCACCTGGAATAACCTGCCCAGTTTCTGGTAGCGTCCTAGGGGGACTGGGAAGTCTTGCAGGTTGCGAACACGAATGGGAACTCTCCCCTGTCTTACCACAGCTATCGTTCTAGCCACGGAAAGGGTGCCAGGCTCCGGGAGGGCCTCGATCAGTCCATGGTAGTTGCCGGTTCCGGCTGCGGCACGTCCCCAGATCACCACTTCGCTCCTTGCTGGGATAGTAACCCCTCTGCGGTAAGCTGGCCTAATGTAGCCCCGGAAGTCGTCTCCTACCGTCACCTTAGCCTCACGGCACTCTGCAAAGGCTGCTCTCCAGGCACTCTGAAACTTAGGATTCTGACTGTTAAAAGACACAGGCCCATTTGTGTTCTTGAATACAGTGTCCCAACATGCCTGGACAATGTTCATTCCTATGAGGAGGGGGTTAGATGAAGATTCATCCTCTACCACAAAGACCCCTTTCGGGTCGAGCGCATGGCCCTCAATGTTAAAATCTAGCATTACATAGCCCAAATAGGGGATACGGATGTTATTTGCAGCTTTGAGTTTAATCATGGTTGGGAGTTCTTTAACCGCATGATCTGGGAAATGTTCAAGAAAAAGGCTATGTCGTATTATGGAAATTTGTGAGCCGGTGTCTAGCAGCCCAGTCATCTTAACTCCACCCATTACAACCTCAACATGTGGGCATTGTCCGATTAATGCCTCCATTGGCCCTTCTAACACCTCCGCCTGTCCCAACCCCACTGCCCGAGCCTCAGTAGTGGGGGAAATTAGTTTAAATGCGGTGTGGGGTGGCTAGAGGTTCTGCAAGAACGCGCGATATGTCCCACTTGGCCACAGTGTCTACATATAGGCTTACCGTCTGCCGTCCATTCATTAGAAGGTGCCGATGTTTCTGGTTGCCGTGGGGTGCGACTGGTCTGCCTTGGTGGGCTTCTGGATCTAGCCTGCCTTGGTGGGCTCCTGGATCTGGCCTGCCTTGGTGGGCTCCTTGGTGCTAGCTCCCGAAGAAGCTCCTGGGCCCAATCCTTCAGCTGATCTTTCATTTCTTTCATGATCTCTTGTTTGAACTCAGTTTTCCAATCAGCCTTCTGTGGGTGAGGCCGAGAGCCATTTGCCCCCCCCACAGCGGTGCAGGTTACCTCTGGCCACTTGCGTCCGCATCCATCCTCCTCTAGAAGCAGGGCCTCCTGTTGTAGGCCGTCAAAAGTCACATCCACATTTTGCCTAGCGTATCTCCTCAGAGACTGTGTTAAGAGTCCCTCTTCTAGGCCGAGCAAGAACTGTTCTTTCAGATGCTCATCCGCAGGGGCGGCTTCTTCGGTGTATTGCTGCAGCCCACTATAAAGCTCCCTTAACCTGAGAATATAAGCCTGTACGGGTTCGTCTGATTTTTGTCGACACCCATAAAACTGTGCCCTGACCACTGAGACCGGGACCTTTGTCTTATAGATTTTATCCAATGCAGTGAACATTTTCGCGATAGTGTTACGGTCTTCTACTGCCAATACATTTATCTGTCTTTTAGCCACTCCTGTCAATGCCCCCATTAAAACACTCACTTTTAGTTGTTCTGTTTGGCCTGCAAATTGCACAAGTCCCTGCAACTGTTCTTTCCAGTCGCCATATTTAATTTCCGAGTCTGTGTCGCCAAACTTTGGCACCCATGGTGCACCCGGAAAAACAGGCATCATCATCATGTTTACAAACAAATCCAAATAAAAAATAAAAAATAAAAACCCTTGGTTTTAACTCTGCTCAGTGAACCTGGTCCTGCCGACCTACGCCAAAATTTGTCTGTGGCGAGGTGGAAATAGTAAAATATGGAGAATGTAGCCAACTACGCCACCTGGAGGCCAATAGAGCCCAGGAACTCTAATAAACACTTTTAGTTGCAACAGGTTCGTTTACCAAGGTTGAGCAGAGTAAAACTGGAGACAGGGTGCAATAACAGATTTATTGCTATGAAAATAATTAAACATATAAATAGTACTGTATCCGGTTATGGGAGACAATGTTCATTTCTTTTTCTCCTGGGATAGGGAACAGTCCATTCAGTCCATATATTCCTTAATAGTAGCCTTCTGTCCTTCTTCTGGGGGGGTCCTTATAAGGGTCAAACAACAAACAACCTGCGTCAGTGGGTTTGGTCTAATATTGCCTATAGGTCTCAGTGCAAAACACAGTGCAAAACACAGCACACAAAACAATAAGAACTAAATAAAAGTTAAAATATAAAAACATGCAAACGACCAGGCCAATAAAATAATCCAAACAGTGAGTAGTTGTCTCAGTGGCTGACAAACAGGAGATAAAACTATACTAAAATCGTCCGTTTAAAACAATACTCCAGTAGCACATTACACACGCTGTCAGGTCATAGAGGGGGTACTTAACTCGAAGAGGGGCTAGTCGAGACTCGGCCCCTCTGTTGCGTTGAACTGGCGTCCCCTCTTTCACAGCCTGCCGCCTCGGTGGAGAAAACGTGCACGCCGACACCGCCGATCCACAACCTGGACGTCCAAACTTGCTGCTCCGTGGCACGTAATGGTTGTTCGGCTGTCTGCTGTCTCTCCGTAATTCCCCGGCGTTCCAATCCGTATACTGTAGCTGTAGCCTGTAGCGTTCTCGTGTTGCGTCTCTCCGCTTGTTTGACGTTTGTCTTACTCGGGCACTTCTCTCTCCACAGCCGCCGCTGGTTTGTAATAATGTCTCCGTGATTGTATGACCCGCCCTCGTTGCCATGGGAACTGTTCTTGGGGCAGTAACAGAGCATACATTGCACACGCAACTACTGTCACACCAATACAAACAAATAACACATCTAACTTGTAAAATAAATGATAACACATACAGTGGCAAAACTGACCCCACCACAAGTGCAAAAGTGTGAGTATATAGTGAAGGCTTTCACAGTGGAAAACAGCACAAGTATACGTAGGCCTATATATATCATGGTTGCATTTCTTATTCCATGCCATAGTCTCTGTCAGTATTATGCCATTAGAGCCACTGAGAGGGTGGGTGATTTATAAGGGAAGAGGCCATTATTGTCCATAAAATTTACATAAAACGGAAATTTGCCTTTGGCACCACTGAAGGTAAAGACAGGCTGCAATCAGCATATATAATCGACAAGACAATCATTTTAGACACTGAAGACAGGCATGGATGTATGATGTGCAATAATACAGAGGGTGACCACATAAACACAGAATGACATACTGTACTGTACACACACAGGCTTATTAACTCAGGAGGACCAGGAACTTCAGAGACTTCTTGTTTATCTCTCCCTAATTTCAGGAAACAGACGGCTATACACCCTTGATGCTAGAGAGGGTTCACCTCACTGACCTGTTTCTGTCAGAGTAAATTAAAGAGAATGCTGCAGATGTGCTAAAAATGTGTTTTTCCCGGGGTTCTTTGACACACAATGCATGTAGCAAACATGACTGGGAAAGGAGCAAGGTTCTTGAGCAACTTACCCACCATATTAAAATGTAGAGTGTTGTTTATCTACAATAGTATTGGGTATATAAAACTAAACACGTGCAGGATCTTTATTATTCCCTGAAAAGCCATTTGTTTTGAAACCCAGCAGCATTTCAAAGGAATGCATTCACATAAACGTGTACATAGCGTACAGAGCAACATACAGTAGACAGACACACAAACACACATACAATGCTGTTGAAATTATTACCATTTTGCAGTGCTTTTTTCAGTTTTTTATTTTATATATTTTTTCAGAGAGATAGGAGACCATGGGCAGAGGTGAAGATGTATGCAAGACAAGACGGTTGTCGGACTCAAACCCAGGTCCTCGTGTTCACAATTGGAGCATGCAAGGACTTGGGATTGAATCCCACGTACTGTACTGTACTGTACTGTACTGTACTGTACTGTACTGTACTGTACTGTACTGTACTGTACTGTACTGTACTGTACTGTACTGTACTGTACTGTACCAATGTACCATATTGTGGTCTGTGCACTAACTGTGTCATCATCAAGACCATCATCTGGACAGAAAAGGGGAAGATGAGACTCTGCGTGATCAGCGCCCATGCTACTCTAGGTGGGGTTGGCGAAAGGGACTTTCTGTGTGGACTGTGGAGTTTGCATATTCTCCCCGTGTCCCCTAGGGTAGGTACCCTCGCAAAAAACATGCAGTAATCCTGGTTTCTATACTGCCTCCCCCTGGTCAGCCGGGGCGCCTGGTGGAGGGGAAAGGAACTGGTTGGAATAACGCATTCCTTCCGCGCGCTACGTCCTACCGAGGAAACTCCCACCCCGGTCAGGTGATAAGAAGCGGCCTGCTCACTCCTCATGACATTAGAAGGAAGCATGAGATCAGTTCGGGGCTCTCCCCAGGTTGGCAGAGGGAGAATATAGCGCCCAGGATTACATAGGCAATTGGCACCGGGTGAAAAAATGGGAACAAAATTCGCGGGATAAAAATCTTTAAAGCGAGGGAAACAGAGCGAGTGAGAGTATTGGGAACAAAATTTGTGGGATAAAAAATTTAAAAGCGAGGGAAAAAGAGCGAGTGAGAGTGTGTCAGGCCCCGGAGAGAGAAGAGATCTACGCGGAGGAGAAGGGAGGGATGAGTGAGCAGATGTGAAGGAAAGACTAGAGATGGTTACAGTATATGCTGGAGACGGCGAGGAGGGGGAGAAGAGAAGGGGAGGAAAGACGATATGGATGTTATGAGAGTGGGTGGGTGGGTGTCTGGGGACGTCTGTAGGAAAACACTTTGTTACAAGAGAGGAAATCATGCTCTGTGTGTGGTGTGTGTGTGTGTGTGTGTGTGTGTGTGTGTGTGTGTGTGTGTGTGGTGTGTGTGTGTGTGTTTGCCCAATGCGACCTTGGGAGACCAAATTAGCTGCGTATTGCATACATGTAATGCTAGCCGTTTCACATAACTGTACTGTGGAGTGGACGTGTACACACTCCCATGCACACGCGTACACACACATAAAAACAGCGTCGTAAAGTGGTTTCCAACACTGTCACTGCATGATCACATGTGAGGAGGATCGATCCAGAAGAGCAATCAGCTAAGCAGCTGGAGATGTGTGTGTGTGCGTTCGTGCGTGCGTGCGTTCGTGCGTGCTTGCGTTCGTGCGTGCGTGCGTGCGTGTGTGTATGTGGGGGGGAGGGGGGGGGGGGGCATGGCCCCATGCATATCTGAATAAATAATTTGTGGATGCATGTGAAGATAAGGTGTGTGAGTGTGTGTGTGTGTGTGTGTGTGTGCATGTGTGTGTGTGTGTGTGTGTGTGTGTGTGTGTGTGTGACGGGACGGGACGGGACGTGTGTTAAACAGTGGTGGAAAAAGTACTTTTACTTAAGTAAAAGTATCAATACTTCAATATAGAAAAACTACGTTACAACTACAAGTAAAAGTCGGAAATTCTAAATTTACTTTCAAATAAATGTAGTGGATTAAAGGTACAATATTTGCCTCTGTAGTGGAGTAAAAGTATTGGAAATTGAAAATACCCAAGTAAAATACAAATTGTAATTAAGTACGGTACTTAGGTAAATGTTACTTCACACCAGTGGAATCCTCCTGCAGGGCCCTGTGGTGGCCTGACCTTTTCTCTAATTGACTCTAATCAATTGAGCTGTATCCTCTCTCATCCTCTGTATCAACCTCTTTATCTGACCTCCAAAGTGAACACTCACTGTACATACATGACTATTTGATTTATTTTTTTAGAGTGAATAGGCCTACATATTTTCTTTTTTTTTCTTTTTTTTCCTAAATAGTTTTGTCTGACCTACACAGCAAAATCCTGAGCACCAGATGAATTGATGAAAGTTTCAAATGGACAAGTGGCCGAAATGAGTTTTCTCAGACGGGTGGCTGGCATCTTCCTTAGGCTGAGCTCACACGATCGCAACACTGATTTTTGTTGTGAGTGTCATGGCCGCCCCCAATGCATTTCCAATGGAGGTCACATGGTCTGTTGTATGGCTTTCAGCTGTGTTTCGACTGCGCCCCTCCCCCTCATACAACACAAATGTTCAAACCATGTGACTCCCATTGGAAAGGCATTGGGGCGGCCATGACACTACACAACATTCATCCAACAAGCATACAGCAATGCAGTAAAGGTCTGAGTGAGGCCTTAGAGATAGGGCGAGAAGTTCAGTCACCCAAGAGAGACTCGGAGTAGAATCGCTGCTTCTTTGCATGTGGTAAGAATGCCTCTCAAGTGTCCCCCTAGGGAGGGCCTCGATGCACATCCCACTGGAAGGAGACCCCCGGGCAGACCAAGGATGAGTTGGAGCAGTGGTAACTAACCTTTTCAAGCCCAAGAGCCCATTTTATTCCCAATAATTGTAAGCCATGATCTACCACAAAAGTTTGTTTAAAAAAACACTTGTTTTTTGCGATTTCTGACTGGCTCAATGCATGTGCACACAGAGACTATATAAGAATAAATAACTGATAGTTATATAATTAATGCTTAAATATTAAGACAAATGTATTAGAAATATACACATTATTATTATTATCTTATTTGTTGAGTTTTTTTTAATAAAACAAAACGCAAAGGACATTAAATTAATTGCTTATATAGCACAATATTTAGTTTCTCAGTTCGATGAATATTCACATTTACAGATGTTCAAATGACAAATGCATACATGACCATATATTTGAACAGTTATGGTGACAGATACAATACTCTCAGTGTCAGCCCACCTTTAATGAGACTGCTGTGACTCACATTATCTGCAAGCGTTTTGAAATCTGGTTCATAGTTAGTGATTGCCAGTCTGAGGCTGTCATTAAGATGTGAGTCATACTCACATATTGGATTTTATTATTTTCATTTGTAAAAAGGCCATTTCACATAAGTAAGTGGAGCCAAAGTATAGGCATTTGAGTGCACAAGACACAATCAGGGGATACTTCTCTCTGCTCACAAGTGAACAAAAAAGTCCTGCTTTCTAGCTCTGTCCTCCAGTGGATAGTCAGTTACTAGTTCAGAAATCTCCATTTCATCTGAAGTTAATTAATGCAAACAGAAACACAAATCCTGATTGAACGCCAAGCATCGCTGGGGCCCCGTCTGTTGTCATTGATAGGATTTTATGAAGAGGAATCTTGTCCTCATGCACGCAATCCTTGAATGCATTGTACACATCCTCACCCCGGGTCCTTTTTTTTCAACAGAATAAGGGCGAGAAAGTCCTCTTTGGTGGTAAAATCAGGGAAAAACACAATTAGCTGGGCGGTGTCTGTGACATATCAGTGGACTCGTCAAACTGAAGTGAAAAGTATTCACATTTTGTCTTTGAATACGTTTGTATCAATGCTTTAAATTCCTCTGAATGTCACATTGCTGAATGTCACTGCTTGTTTTCTAACCATAAAAACAAGTTTTATGGTTAGAAAACAAGCAGTGACATTCAGCAATTCTTTAACCATGTCCCTGTCCGTAAATGGTTCCTTGCGCTGAGCCAAAACATGGCTAAATCAGAAGGATACATGCTCCCAATTCCTGGTGGAAATGATTATTGATGATTATGATTTATTTCCGCCAGATCTTCCATAGTCAGAGTAGAGTAGTCACTGCATGCTTGCCTGTGTACGTATAGTAATGCATGAGAGGCTGTTTAGCTCTGTGGGTTTTTATACTGTTCTGTTCTGATATGCATGACTATTATGCACAAGTTGTGCATAATAGTCAAACAGACGAACTCCGCAGTTGATGGCCCAACAACACATGTCTGGGGCCATCACTGCGAGCTATTCTAAATGTACGTTCTGTGTATTGGTAGTGATGGACTGCCTGTCAGTCTGACACCCGCTCACTCCGGGATCTACTTGAATGGCTTGTGGGGTAACCCCTGGTTGGTTACCCCTGATGGAGGATTTATATCTTGAAAATCTGCCGGGAACACCTCGGGATCCCCCAGAATGAAGTTACTAATGCTCTGGAGAGGGAAGTCTGGCGCTCTCTGGTGGAGCTGTTGCCCCCGCGACCCGACTATGGATAAGCGGTTGAAGATGGACGGATGGAAATATCACACTGTTGTGATATTTGTAACATATTGCACACAGCCGCACACACATGAATTAGAATGACACTCTCACAAATGTAAAGATATGCATTAAACATGTAGCACGTCCCCATTCACAAACATCAGTGTTTCTTTTTAGATTTTAGATGACATTTAGTGAACTTCAACTCGCTCCTCAACTAGTGCTCATGCAGGGGAGCCACTCTATCCACTGATCAATACTGGCTCCCCTCTTTCTCTCAGTCTCACTACACGTGTGTGCGTCCACACACAATTAATTCATGCCCACACACAGGGAAAGCATACAGGGACACAAATAATTTAGGTGCAGTAAAGGTTACATTCACAAACTCGTGGATATGTCCTCATGATACAACACACATGTCACTCATGGGTATACAAGTAGTGGCAGCACCGCCATATATGGCAGCAGAGACAGTAGGCTACAATACATTGTCAACCTTTCTGCCGTTGGGGCATCCCAAGTTGTGGAAACCCACACCAGAGGAAACAAAGTAGTGTCTTGCACTGCTGCTTGCTGTTAAAGTGCTCTCTCTGTAGTTGTTCTCATGGGAAGTTCACCCATTGCTATTCTGACAAAGACAACATACCACTGGAAGGGCTCCCGGTCTATTGCCTCTCTTCACTCGCACGCACGGACGCACACACTCAGTTTCGGAGGTGTGTGTGTGTATGTGTAGGGGGGGGGACCTTTTGCATGCCGGTGCCCAGGGTCCTGTTTTCTAATCCGCCTCAGCCTCGGTCCCAGGCTTACTCATCTGCAAAGAGACAGAGACGCTATCGGCGAAAGTGTCGGTCCGGAACATCCGACAAATGTATTTCCCCCGGATACGATATTATTCCGACCAATCACAACACTTGTTTCATTCACAGAGAATGTAATTCTCTCAAGTAATTTCCTTGAGAGGTACTTCCGCCAGAATCCCGCAACTTCCGCCCAAAACAAATGATAACCTCTACAGCGTAGGTCTTGCCCAGCGTGAATCCGCCTATGCACTCTCTCACTCTCTCTCTCTCTCTCTGTCTCTCTCTCATGCAGCTCTCCCTGTCACTTTTGATATAATCTCGTCTAAAACATTTTTTGTCGAGAATGTGATGTGACCTCTTATTGCACTTTACGTGAGCAGTAGCAAAACAGTGTGTTTTGCAAAGAAATATAAAATGGCAGAAATTCTTGTACGCCGAAATGCCCATAACATGTGAGTTGCATCATGATCAGATCCAACGAATCCAGGGAAAACATGTTTTTGACTGTGACCTATAGGCAAAAAGATGTGAATCGGCCTGTTATAGCACCACTATGTCTATGAGGCCTTGGCCTAATACAGTTGGAGGCCATCGATATTGTCCTTTTCTTTTTGCTGAGGTTTGCGTGATCTGCGCAAAAGGACAGTTAACCCATTTTGGGCGGGAACCCCTTTTGGTGTTTTAAACTATGTTATAATTTAGCTATTTTTGAAAAATCGTGAAAATATTTATTTCAGAAAACTGGAGGATTTAGAAGGATTTTTTAAAATTTTGAGGTCAGGCCTAAATGGGTCAAATGATAAGGGACAATATCGGTGGCACCCAACTGTATGTCTAATAGCATGTTCACATTGGAATCACAGACAGACTCATGGACAGACTCAAAGTACAGCCTTTCAAGGTTGTACTTTATTGTTTCATCTTGTGTACTGCAGGTACACAAGATGACTAATACAATAAACAGTAAGGGACTACCGACCGACCGGGGCGGTCGGCTAAAATGGATTTCGCCCTCCCTCAAAACAAACATGACTAATAATACTTAGTCACGCTTTCAAACTTTCTGTTGGTGTTTTGTAATCTGTGGGAAGCATATGTGGCTCTGATGTCTTGATACAGTTGGCAGGTATAGTTGGAAAGTGCAGCTTGGTTTCCTCCCTCCTCTTGTGTGCGGTGGGTGCACACAGTCTGTCTCTTCTTGGGTGCCGGGTCTGCCTGTGGCGGCCTCTCTCCATGGCGAGGCTACTCACTGTGTCTGTTCGTGCTCAAGGATGTCCTTCGTGTTGGATCAGTCACGGCACTGACGGCAGGTTAGGTCCAAATAGCGTTCCAGTTTGTTCTTGATTTTGGTTGATTCTCCCCAATGTGTCAGATAGTTTTCTTGTTGTTCCTTATCATTTGATTTCTGTCTGGTGGTTCTGCTTGCATGTGTTTGTGAGCAGAGTTCCAGAAACAGCTGGCTGAGGGGGCATTTCTATAGTCTCTTAACCCATTTTGACCTGAGATCAGATTCTAAAAATGTCTTCTACATCCTGACAGTTTTCTGAAAAAGCTATGTTTCTATGTCAGTCGTTCTTCGACTTTTCAAAAATATCAGACCTACAAGCTTGTAGCGCGCCACTCGGTGGCGCGCTATGAGCTTGTAGATCTGATATTTTTCAATAGCTAAAGCATAACATAATGCTAACACCAAAAGGGGTTCCCGCCCCAAGGGCTTTGTTATCAAGTGTGCCTGAGTCATTTCCTTTTATGCGATTCTACAAAAAAAAAATAATATATATTTTTTATCCCACGATTTTGTAACCCATTTTTCACCCCTGTGTCAATTATCTAATGTGATCCTGGGCTCTACACACCCTCCGCCAACCTAGTCCCCATGTATGGGGGACATGGGGAGAGCAACGGACTTGAACTCATGCTTCCTTCATGCCTGAGTGTCCAAGTTGCTCCTTGCTACACCTGACAGGGGGGAGTTTCCCTGGTTGGACGTGGTGCGTGGAAGGAACACGTTATTCCAACCAGTTCCTTTCCCCTCCAGGGGGAGGCAGTTTTTGTGAGGGGACACGGGGAGAGCATGCAGGCTCCACACAGAGGGGCCCTTTCGCCAACCCCGCCTTGGCGCTGATGACGCGGGGGAGGAGGCACGCCGCCGGCATCCACGGCGTCCCGGGCGGGAATCGAGCCCAGGACCTTCTAGCTGTGAGGCGACAGCACTACCAACTGTGCCACCTTCCCCCCTGATTCTACAAATGAAATGCTCTCTTTTGAATATGGATAATTAGTGGATTTGGCTGCAGCGCATTTGCAGATGTTTGAAATGTAAAGTCCCAACTTGAATTCTGGTTTGTCCCTTTTTGCAATATGTTGGTTTGCAAGTGGGCTCGCAACCATAAACGGAAAAGTGTCCAATATTTTGAAGCCATGAAAACTAAAAAGCCCTTGCTGTGTCTCTCACGTCGTTCACAGCTTAGTTGAAGTTACTGCTGATGTATAGATCTGTCTGTCTGTCTGTCTGTCTGTCTGTCTGTCTGTCTGTCTGTGCGCACGCACGCACGCACGCACGCACGCACGCACGCACGCACGCACGCACGCACGCACGCACGCACGCACGCACGCACGCACGCACGCACGCACGCACACACACACACACACACACACACACACACACACACACACACACACACACACACACACACAGACACACACACACTGAATGGTGCAGGAGAAGTGACTGATTGAGGACCTCCGACCAGCTGGTGTGAATGGTGAATGAGTGGTAGTGGATAACTTTTAGGAGGAACCAGGCTGGTGATTGGCTCCTGTGATGCCCCCCCCCCCCCCCCCCCCAAAAAAAACAAAAAACAAAGAAAATCAAATCACAAAACAAGGCGCAGGCATGGAGCTCCTGGTTTACTGGGATGTGGGGTTCCCTGATGTGCCCTACTCATTGTGTTTTGGCATTTACAGTTTCATTTAACTGTCACAATTAAGTTACATCTATTATACAGGCATAATGAAGACAGTGTATCCAGCTGTATTCTTAATTAGCTCCGTGCATAAGTGTTGTCAGATGGTGATACCTGTTACGTTGCCTGTGGCTTGTGCTCATGTCATAACTGGCCTGCTATGCTCTTCATGTTCTGCACCAGACATGATGTTCATTCTCATGAGCTAATCACTGTCTGTTTAGGTTGACTAACTTTCCTTAGGCCCTGTAGTGGCCTGCCTTCTTGTATATTGAGTTGGAGCTATGTGCATTTTCATACTACTTTTGTCAGGTGAAACCTGACATACATCTACTCATGAAATGTAGAAGACCTAGTCATATACAGTACATGAGTCATACTGAGGACTAAGGGCCGATTCATACTCCTATTTTACCGCTGTTTCGGCGCTGTAGTGCCGGAATGATTTCGGCTCGTCAGACATTTTCAGTAGCACCGAAGAGCCGACTTTAGGACGGTACCCGCCCCCCCCGAACCTCAAATGACGTCACATTGTAGGCTCTACAGAGCCGAACCGACTTTTATTCGGCTCTAAAATAGGAGTATGTATCGGCCCCTAGTATCATACTGACGCAGTCAGTGACGTGATTGGCTGCTTCTAGCCAATGGGACGGCTAAGCGGCCTTTGGGCAATGGGAAGGGGAGACGAGA